>NW_008795029.1:3895146-3899369 GCF_000699145.1 Aptenodytes forsteri
AGCCGGCTGTGGGAGCGGTAGGGCCGCTGTGTAGCGAAGGCATATTTGCAGGATCCCCGCCCGTCACGGGTTGCGCAAGGTGGGCCATGCTTACCTGGTGGCTACAGATGCCCGTCGTGCTAACCTGCGGCGCTGCAGACTGCTATTAGAAGGGCAGGCTTGTTTTCATTTGTTGATGGGTTCGGCAATTGTGTTGCTGCAGGGGAAGCAAAAAAAAAAAAGCACCACAGGAAAAATGCATTAATAAGTTAGATTACGTATAGCATGAAACTGCTCTGCTCTATTTCTAGTTTAAAGGCTTCATACTGGCATCACTACTGAGAGAAACCCATCCCTTCAGTTAGCACAAACATTTGTGTGTGTGGCCAGCAAGTCTCACCGAAAGATTGATTGGGGACCTAAATTAATTTGGTGGTTTTTTATTGTTTTGTTTTGGTGTAGTCATTTGAGTTAAACTGGTTTGCCAAGCTGCTTTGCCACGCAGCTGTATAGACACTTGTGCAGTTCTGAGGAAGGGGCATCAGGAGGAACGTGGGACTGATTCTTTGTGTACTATAGTCAGCTTATAGTACTGTAGAACTGCTCAACAAAAGTCGTGTAGTGCCCTGTAGGCCTGGATTATGCCTTTCTTTTGTGGTGTTGAGAGAGTTATTTAAACCTCGGTTCTTGTAGACAGCTATTACATATGTGAGGGTTTGTTTTCTTTGGGGTTTTTTTGGGGTGTGTGTGTGGTTTTGTTTGTTTGTTTTCCTGGGAGTGCAGATTGAAACCAAACTATTCTCTTGGCAAATTTGCTGGGCACTCTTAATCCCCATCAAGTTGGGAATGTGGGAATACAGAATAGAAGAGACCACTTAGGTCATGGAGCGTAGTGCTTTATGAGGACTATCATACCATCAATGACTACTTAAGTAGTGTACACCTTTTGGTCAGGTATCTGCATTGTCTTGAAAATAAACAAACAACCCCACCTCGAATTGCTTTTTGATATCTTTTAGAAGTTACAGTACTGGCCCTTTTGAACTGTTTTTTGAACTTCTAAAGATCTCGGATGTGAATCGCTGTACATTAGAGACTATATGCATACGATATTAAATGTGAATGATGTACAATATATTTCAAAATAATCCAGGAAAGCTAACCCCAAATAAATACTAATTATTTCTATCATGCTTTTACAGCAGCAGTATCAAAGTGCCCTGTTTTGGGCAGACAAAGTAGCTTCACTGTCTCATGGTAAGTAGTTGCTTTTTACGTTGTTTTTTATTAACTTCTTTCTGATAGTGTTCTGTTTTGTTTTTCTTGTTTTCTTAAAGCTGTTTGGCTAAATGTTGAAGTTTTGAGTTTGGTGTAAGTGTTTTTCAGTGATCTCTGGAATGCCATTTTTCTAAATAGAGCAGGGCCAATCTTCCTTCCCTTTTGAACTTTGTGTTGAAATTAATGTTTGGTCAAACCTTAAGGTTTGCCTACCTTAAGAGACAAAAAAAAAGAGCGACCTACAAGAGGCAGCGGTGGTTTCCTATAGGATTCACTGTTGCTCAGGGTGACAAGTAGAATGCATGTTTACAGAGTGAGTTGATGCTGGTAGCCCATGTCTGCATACAACCATGGTCCATTTACACCTCTGAAAATGATTCTAGGGGCTTGATCCCGCAAAAGCTTTGGTTGCCAATAAAGTAGGAGAGTACTAAGCTGTGCTTCTGCAATCGTACCTTCAAGCTGCAGAAGTCTAATGCTTTCACTTTCACTGTTGTTAGGTTCCCACTGATCTTTTTTGAGAGAGACAATTCTGGGTTGTTTTTTTCTGCCCTGTGTTCAAGGGCAGGGAAACCTACAACTGCTGCTTTTTTTAGATCTGTATCATAAAGTTAAAGATTATTTTTTCATTTTAATCTCTCACTGATACATATTACAAGTTGTGTGTGTGTTATATAAAAATAAAACTTTGTAACTCAGTAGGATGCTGGATGCTGGAAAAAATACTTTTCTAGCGAAGCAAAAGTGAATATTCTGTATGAAAGTGTTTAAAGATACATTATAAATTAATGGTTTATAATTTGTTCTTTTATTTTAGAGGAACCACAAGATATCTACTGGTTGGCCCAATGTCTTTACCTAACAGCTCAGTATCATAGGGCAGCACATGCCCTTCGATCGCGTAAGTTGGATAAGGTAAGTCACTTTAGTCAAAGACTACTGTTATTCCACTTTTAAACCTCTGCTGCTAACCACAGTGACTTCTTCACCATCAGAGGATAAGGTTTACGGGAAAAGTAATTAAAAAACCTGCATGATGTAGTTTATCTGAACCAAGTATAGCCCTGTGTTCAATCGGCCAGATTCAAACTGTTGTCCCCAGATAGGGTCACAGAAAGAGAAAGGGGTCCAAGGATGTAACTGCAGCAGGTATGGGAAGGTGGAGTGTCACTTCAGGTGCAGTTGTTTAAATTGTCCTTCCACTCTGCTAGTGAGTGGTGAAGGCAAGAGTGAAGTAAGCGTCCTTTGAGAGTTTAATAGTAGAGAAAGCGTTACAGACTTAGTCATTTTGGTCAGGAAAGATTTTTGGAGGTGAAGGGGATGAAGCCGCCATACAGCTGAAAAAGGAGAGAGCGAAATGGAGTCTAGCAGTGTAAGTACACATGCTCTCTCTTTATAACTAATATGTATGAAACTTCTCTTTCAGTTATATGAAGCATGTCGCTACCTTGCAGCTAGATGTCATGTGAGTACGCATTTTAACCTCCATTGGAAACAAACCAAACTAAGTAAAAGATGCATCTCGGGAAGATTAGGTACCTGACAGGCAATGTCAATGTCTATGTTCATTGGAATAACAGGTTTAAATTTTGTGAGAGTTGATTTCATTCTTTAACCTTCAGTATGGTCACTGGAGTATCCATTGTGGTACTATTCTGAAGAAATCCAACCAACCTTTTTTTCCAGGAAAGAAAATACTCCTCTAATATTTTGTGGGGAAAGAATGTGAACCGTTTTTGTCTCATGTCTTCATGTTTACATTTTTAATTGGTTGGTTGTAGTCTGACCAGAGGAGATGTGATTTATGGTTGTATAAATATAGTTCGCAGCTTTATACTTCTGTATAAAATGTGATACATAAATAGTAAAATGCAGTGCTTTCACCGGAAAACTGAATCAATTGGTAGGTTAAATATAGAAATTTGAAATAGAATAATGTGCTGCTTATAGAATAAGATCATTGTATTTTATTAAAACGTGTGTTAACTATTTTTAGAAGCGTATCTGCTTCTGTGATTGCATAATGCTGAATAATAGATTTTTCTGTAGGTGTTAATTTTATAATTTTTTGCGTATTATAGATGACTAGTAAAATAGTTGGCTGCAATTGTAAAATGACATATGTCCAAATAAGAATATGCATGCATGAAAAACCTGCTGATAAGCACTGGTTGTTACAGTCTGTGCCTTTGAAATGTGGCACTGTGTTTATTGGTGCTTTACGTACAGATGTTTCAATGCCCAACCTTGTTTTTTACATGCACATGTTTGGCTAGTATGCTGCAAAAGAACATCAGCAGGCCCTGGATATTCTTGATATGGAAGAGCCAATCAACAAAAGACTTTTTGAAAAGTACTTGAAGGATGAAAGTGGACTGAAAGACTCCACCACAGACTGGGAGATGTCACAATCCTCTGTAAGTGACGTTTTTTAAACAAATATTTTTATAACTGAGAAAAAAATGTGTGAAGTCAGAAAGTGATTTTACAGCTATATGAATCTGAAACTGTGTGTTTAAGCTTTCTTTTTTGGATAACGTAATTTTCAAAAGTGCTGAATTGTTCTCCTTTCAGTCAGAAGTCGTGTTAGCTTGCCTGTATGAGAATAACTTGGGTTGCAAAAATGAGGAGTGCTTTTCAACAACTTCCTGTAAATTATTTGCAGACACTTTGCAGGAAGTTAATGATCTAGCATTGGTTTTTAGAGTCTTTTAGCTCTATGCTGCAATTTCAGTCTTGATAATGTAAACTAACACTTCTGTCAATTGGGCTGCAGGTTCTGAGATAACAAAGCAAGTTTTCTTCTTCTCCAGATATTTTTAATGAAGTATTTCCTTAATCGTTCAGGTGTTCTCAGTGGGACATTTTTTGATCATACTTGAAAATTATGTGACGTGAAGGTGTTGCAGAGGCTCACAAAATCAAATTAGGCAGGTGATAGATTAAAAAATAAACTTTATTTAAAC
>NW_008795029.1:3903315-3930200 GCF_000699145.1 Aptenodytes forsteri
ATAGGATTCACTGTTGCTCAGGGTGACAAGTAGAATGCATGTTTACAGAGTGAGTTGATGCTGGTAGCCCATGTCTGCATACAACCATGGTCCATTTACACCTCTGAAAATGATTCTAGGGGCTTGATCCCGCAAAAGCTTTGGTTGCCAATAAAGTAGGAGAGTACTAAGCTGTGCTTCTGCAATCGTACCTTCAAGCTGCAGAAGTCTAATGCTTTCACTTTCACTGTTGTTAGGTTCCCACTGATCTTTTTTGAGAGAGACAATTCTGGGTTGTTTTTTTCTGCCCTGTGTTCAAGGGCAGGGAAACCTACAACTGCTGCTTTTTTTAGATCTGTATCACTGTTGTCTCCCTCTCATGACATACCTCTAGTACGAAATTCTTTGTATTTACTGTCCAGTGCATTATCTCATGTCTTTAAAGTTAAAATCTGATTATTTTTTCATTTTAATCTCTCACTGATACATATTACAAGTTGTGCGTGTGTGTATATATATATATAAAAATAAAACTTTGTAACTCAGTAGGATGCTGGAATAGGGGAAAAATACTTTTCTAGCGAAGCAAAAGTGAATATTCTGTATGAAAGTGTTTAAAGATACATTATAAATTAATGGTTTATAATTTGTTCTTTTATTTTAGAGGAACCACAAGATATCTACTGGTTGGCCCAATGTCTTTACCTAACAGCTCAGTATCATAGGGCAGCACATGCCCTTCGATCGCGTAAGTTGGATAAGGTAAGTCACTTTAGTCAAAAACTACTGTTATTCCACTTTTAAACCTCTGCTGCTAACCACAGTGACTTCTTCACCATCAGAGGATAAGGTTTACGGGAAAAGTAATTAAAAAACCTGCATGATGTAGTTTATCTGAACCAAGTATAGCCCTGTGTTCAATCGGCCAGATTCAAACTGTTGTCCCCAGATAGGGTCACAGAAAGAGAAAGGGGTCCAAGGATGTAACTGCAGCAGGTATGGGAAGGTGGAGTGTCACTTCAGGTGCAGTTGTTTAAATTGTCCTTCCACTCTGCTAGTGAGTGGTGAAGGCAAGAGTGAAGTAAGCGTCCTTTGAGAGTTTAATAGTAGAGAAAGCGTTACAGACTTAGTCATTTTGGTCAGGAAAGATTTTTGGAGGTGAAGGGGATGAAGCCGCCATACAGCTGAAAAAGGAGAGAGCGAAATGGAGTCTAGCAGTGTAAGTACACATGCTCTCTCTTTATAACTAATATGTATGAAACTTCTCTTTCAGTTATATGAAGCATGTCGCTACCTTGCAGCTAGATGTCATGTGAGTACGCATTTTAACCTCCATTGGAAACAAACCAAACTAAGTAAAAGATGCATCTCGGGAAGATTAGGTACCTGACAGGCAATGTCAATGTCTATGTTCATTGGAATAACAGGTTTAAATTTTGTGAGAGTTGATTTCATTCTTTAACCTTCAGTATGGTCACTGGAGTATCCATTGTGGTACTATTCTGAAGAAATCCAACCAACCTTTTTTTCCAGGAAAGAAAATACTCCTCTAATATTTTGTGGGGAAAGAATGTGAACCGTTTTTGTCTCATGTCTTCATGTTTACATTTTTAATTGGTTGGTTGTAGTCTGACCAGAGGAGATGTGATTTATGGTTGTATAAATATAGTTCGCAGCTTTATACTTCTGTATAAAATGTGATACATAAATAGTAAAATGCAGTGCTTTCACCGGAAAACTGAATCAATTGGTAGGTTAAATATAGAAATTTGAAATAGAATAATGTGCTGCTTATAGAATAAGATCATTGTATTTTATTAAAACGTGTGTTAACTATTTTTAGAAGCGTATCTGCTTCTGTGATTGCATAATGCTGAATAATAGATTTTTCTGTAGGTGTTAATTTTATAATTTTTTGCGTATTATAGATGACTAGTAAAATAGTTGGCTGCAATTGTAAAATGACATATGTCCAAATAAGAATATGCATGCATGAAAAACCTGCTGATAAGCACTGGTTGTTACAGTCTGTGCCTTTGAAATGTGGCACTGTGTTTATTGGTGCTTTACGTACAGATGTTTCAATGCCCAACCTTGTTTTTTACATGCACATGTTTGGCTAGTATGCTGCAAAAGAACATCAGCAGGCCCTGGATATTCTTGATATGGAAGAGCCAATCAACAAAAGACTTTTTGAAAAGTACTTGAAGGATGAAAGTGGACTGAAAGACTCCACCACAGACTGGGAGATGTCACAATCCTCTGTAAGTGACGTTTTTTAAACAAATATTTTTATAACTGAGAAAAAAATGTGTGAAGTCAGAAAGTGATTTTACAGCTATATGAATCTGAAACTGTGTGTTTAAGCTTTCTTTTTTGGATAACGTAATTTTCAAAAGTGCTGAATTGTTCTCCTTTCAGTCAGAAGTCGTGTTAGCTTGCCTGTATGAGAATAACTTGGGTTGCAAAAATGAGGAGTGCTTTTCAACAACTTCCTGTAAATTATTTGCAGACACTTTGCAGGAAGTTAATGATCTAGCATTGGTTTTTAGAGTCTTTTAGCTCTATGCTGCAATTTCAGTCTTGATAATGTAAACTAACACTTCTGTCAATTGGGCTGCAGGTTCTGAGATAACAAAGCAAGTTTTCTTCTTCTCCAGATATTTTTAATGAAGTATTTCCTTAATCGTTCAGGTGTTCAGTGGGACATTTTTTGCTCATACTTGAAAATTATGTGACGTGAAGGTGTTGCAGAGGCTCACAAAATCAAATTAGGCAGGTGATAGATTAAAAAATAAACTTTATTTAAACCAAAATTGTTTAGCAGAAAACTGACTAGAAATGAGGCGTCAACACTCCGACAACATCAGTAAACCACAGGTTCATGATGGTGTACGAGGAATTAATACTGCATAGCTGGCTTTAGAAATGAGGGTCCAAAATGTGCCCAATCACTCACCTATAAGATGAGGCCTCTCAACCTCCCGGAGTTTACTTGGGCGGCATCCCGACCCAAGGGGAGAGTGTCCGACTGCAGACCCGCTGCTCCGAGGAGGACCAGCTCCACTTGCCCTCCGGTGGGGCTCCATTTATACCCTAGTTGAATCTGATCTGTGGTCAGTTCTAACTGGCTGAGGGCCTTGACTTTCTTACTCCTTGCCCAAGGTGTATATGTGACCATAATTACTGGCACAAAGAGTGTACGTGACGGTCAGCCCTCACCACTGTGAGGGCACGAAAAGTAAGGACACAGTGGTCTTAATGCCCCCAGTCCTTATCAGGGCGGGTGCACATGCCACAGAAGGTGAAGTTTTTGAAGCCCAGTTTTTGAAGCATACAGTTAAAAGGAACCAGTACCACATGTAGGCTGAAGAGCCTGTGAAGAGTCTTTACTTTCAGTTACGAATTGAAGTTTATTAGCTGAAACTACAGTGAAAGTGATTGACAGATGGCATTTTCCCTGTAAGACTGAAGTAGCAAAATGGGTTAAATCATCGATGTGAACTGATTTCGTATGCTGGTATTAATGGGCTTAAGGGAGAAGTGGATTAGACTGAGTTACTGTGGTGCGCCTTAATGGGAACATTTAAGGTACCACTGCAAGCAAAGGAAGAAGTCCTCAGCTTTGTTCTTGCTCCCTTGCTCCCTGTTTCATGGTACTCTGGCCCAAGTGTTTGGGTGGCTGATTATTGGACTGAATTGGGAAACTGTTTCAGCTGAAAAATAACCCAGCCAAAAAACTTGACTTCCATCAGTCCTTACCTTCACAAATGCTTGTGATAGTGTAGTTCACTAATGCAAGGATGGGTTTGGTTTGCCAAAGGAGAGAACTACTGAAGTGGGTACTGCTACAAAAAATTTTAAATCAAACTCTTCTCTGGGAATGTAGCTTTTTCAAACTTAATTTGATTAGTTTGCACAGACGCTAGTTCTAGAGTAAGAATGACTGGTCTCTGAGCTGGTAATAATATTAGCACTTTAGCAGCCCCCTGGGGTTTATTAGTTGTTAATACAGCTATACTGTTTCTAGTGCGTGGACTCCTGAGAGAGTTGGTCTGTCTGGTTAGTCTGATGATACAGATACCTAACGTGTGAACTTGGTCTCCAAGTACCTTGCTGACGCTTCTGTTGCCTTCTGACTGAATTGAACACCCATCTATGGAGTTTTGAAAGAATATGTTAGTTATTAGACTAACATGCACAACTTTAACTATGGTGATAATGATCTTTCATTTCTGAAACATCTATGTTTTGGGTTGAAAAGAAGGATATATTTTTCTGCTCAAAGTAGTTGAGTCCATTGATTTGGCCTTTTTCATCTCTACTGCGGTCATTCTTGTCTTGCATGAAATACGTGGTTTAATAGTCAGCAAAAGAAGTGAATTGCCTTTGGAAGTGACGATTTCCCTGTGTTGACTATGAAGGGAATTTAGTATAAATAGCTTACAACTCAGTATCAGAGAGCTGGATGCTGGAAGTAGGAAAGATAAACTCTATCCTCCCTCTACTTACTTCAAGCATGTGTTCGTTTGGCAGTAGATAACCTGACAGAGCATTCATTTCATTTTTTTTTTTTAAGCTAGTAGAGACAATATTTTATTTAAAGACAGCACTAGAAAACCGGGTTCCATCATACATGAAATGCTTTTTACTTTTCAGGGAGCCCATTTGATTTGTGCTCAAAACCAAATTGCAAACATTGATTCAGTCTTTGACCTCCAGCCCTGCTTTTCCACCAGATCAAGAGCTCTATATGCCTTTTGCGAGGGAAGATCTATGATGCTTTGGATAATAGAACCCTAGCAACATACAGCTACAAAGAGGCCTTGAAGCTTGATGTTTACTGCTTTGAAGCATTTGATCTTTTAACATCGCACCATATGCTGACGGCACAAGAAGGTCTGGATAGCAGTGTTTCTCAAATACAAGTAAAATTTAGCTGTTTTCTCAACATGCCTTTTCCCTGGGTAAAAATTAAAGCAATACCACAAGTAACAGACTTTAAAATGTTAAGAATAGAAAAATGTATGAAATGAGTGAAAGTTATAATCTGCTCAAATTTACATTTGAACTTTATTTTTCAGTCTTGCGGTGCTAAGAATTAAAAGCAACAAAGTAACCCAGCTGTCCTGTTTGTTAGCTCCGGAAGCTCCCATGCTCTTTGCCCAGCCTAAACAATGTTTTTCCTGTGTTCTCAACTTCACAGGCTTTGAATCCACGAAACCCTACTGGTGGTTGCTTACTTCATAGTAGTCATTGCTTAATATAGCATTCTGAGTGATAAAATTTGACATGTAGAGTAAATAAAAATAGTGGTGTGTTATGTCATCTTTGTTAAATTTTATTTAAAAGTGTAGAAGGAAAAACTAAGAATTCAATCATTAATTTCCATAATTAGTAGTATCATTTGGTTTAGTGTATCTGTGCTGTTATCATCCTTGTAGTTTTGGGATGAGCATCATTAAATTCTTTGTATCTCTAAGTTCTTAAAATGTTGGATCTTGCCGTTTCTTCTGTAATATGACCACTTCAAATTTTTTTTTAATTCACATAGAAAAAGAACTTCTTGAATCTCTACCTCTTAGTAGACAATGTACAGAAGAAGAACAAGAACTGCTTCACTTTTTATTTGAGAATAAATTGAAAAAGGTAAACCCCCAAACTGACTAAAAAGCTGGATAATTGATTGAAAGTCTTGACTTCAGATGTAAATTTTCTTGGATTCCATTTATTCTGAACATTGGAATAAATAAGGGCTTTGTAGTTTTGGATATTTTAAAATTTATGATGCAGTAGATACCACTTTATGTTATGGGTGTAATAGTTTTGTGTAAACTTATTTTCTGGTGTGGTGACAACTTGAAATTCTGATTTTATTTTTTTTTTTTAGCTTTATTCCTTGACAAACTTCTAGGTGGGGAAAAAGAACACTAATTATATAGGCAAAATGTCAGTTACCTGAAAATACTAGGATATAGCAACGTTATTCTAGACTAGTTTTTCCAAAGATCATGTGAGAGCACTGAGAAGAGCCCACTATATATTGCTCAGTATTCATTTCTGCAGGCTACACGTAAGATACTGACACTGGCAAGCATCTTTCATGTTCTAAATGAGCTTTTAAGTACATTATAAAGAACCATTTTACCAAATATGTGTTTTATGGACTTTCAGTTTAAAACTAAGAATTTTAAGGAGCTTAATGCTTCTTAAACATTCTTTTAGAACTCAAAATATTAATACTTATGTCATCTGATTTTAGATTGGTTGTTGTTTCACATGTTGTTTCTTTTGTCTTTCAGTATAATAAACCCAGTGAAACGCTGATTCCTGAATCAGTAGATGGTCTTCAGGAAAACCTGGATGTGGTAGTATCCTTAGCTGAAAGACATTATTATAACTGTGATTTCAAAATGTGTTACAAGCTTACTTCGGTGTAAGTATACAAAGCAACTGTGAGGGTTTTTTTCTCATATGGTGTAGTATAATAATTATGCCTGGACTTAGAGTGAATATCATTGTTCAGTGCATTGACATACATAACAATTTGATACAAAGTTTCAGGTATTTAAAAAGTGTACTTTGTGTCTGGGAAGACACATTATTTTTATGATATGTAGCAGAAATATCCAAAGCAAAACACCAGTCAGTCGGCACTGTGCTGCACTGCCCTTCATCCATCCTCTTCCTTACTCTGGTATCTTCAGTTTTGTGTGTTCTTTACCTACTTCTTGTCTGGCCTTCAGAACAAACAGGTTTGGATCAGTTGGTTAGTTAGGAAGTGTGATTACTCTGGCTGATTAAAAGTTGTATTAATTTTGATGTGCCAAGTATTGCATCTCAGTTGTTAGGTAGCCCGGGCATACACTGCTGCTGAGTTGTCAGATGGGTCAGAACAACAACATGGATTGTTTCTCAGCCACTGTAAATGTGAACACATGATTGTGGAGCTATTTTTTCTGCTGGCCTGACAACTGCCTTTTTAAGAAAACTATATCTTTGTGTATGTATGGCATAGACTCCGAATATATCAGTGGTATAAAATAGAAGGGTTTTTGTTTCGTGGTGGGTTTTTTTTTATAGTACAGCTTTTTCTTAGCTGAAGCAAGCCATCACTGTAGAATATCCCATGGAACCCAGTACAGGCAAGATTTTCGGGAAGGCTGTGGAGAATGCTGACAGTTATGGTGAATTTAAACATCTGAGTAAAATCATGATCCTGTTGAAATGAATTACTCCAATTACTATTGCATCTTTGTTTCTGAAACTTAATTGCCACATCTTGTCTAGCAGAAAGTGGCAGGAGTAAATGTCTCCTAAGGAGGAGACTATCACAGATGCTAGAGCTCGGAAATGAGAGTCTGAGAACTCCATATAACTTCAAAGTTTTAGACTCTCTTCAAGAGACCATTTAATGTACTTGTTTATATGTTCTTTTATGCTTTTCATTTGAAATAATTTGAGCTATTTTAAAATGTCAGCTAAACCTTTAACTATTTCAAGGTGTACTTCTCAGAGAATTGAGTCATAATGTTGTACTTCTGATTTAAAAGATTCTGTGACTAGATTTCAAGACATCTTTTTTTGCTCTTAGTTTACCAAATGCCAGTGCTTACAGAAAGGACACATGCCTACAAGCCATGTCCTACATGCAGTCTGTTGTGTGTGAGACTATCTTCCATTTCTAAATGCCACAGGAAATAAAAATTTAAAACTGAGCTAAATTTGTTTTCTGAGGCATACTGCTTAATGTTAAGCTCAGAAAGCTGGGGACTATTGCTTGAAAGTTGCTGTCAAACGTATGGAAAAGATGAACAGAAATGTTGTTGCTTGCTGTTTGCTGGTTAAATTTGAAGTGACTTGCAAACAAACATGCATTGTATTCTGTTTTTCTAATTGTATATTTAGCTTGCGAGAATTTTCTGTTATCCTCTTCTGTTAAGCTAAATTAATATTTATTTTTCTGGTCTTAAGATAGCCTTTATTATGCTGTTAATAGTTACCTTCTAGTCACAAATAGTTCTCCAGTGCCTAAAGTGGTAATTAACTGGAACATTACACACTGTAAAAGCCCCTTGCTTATAACACATTAAAATTTTTGAAATGTGCATTGCAGATTTTTTTTATTTATTTTTTTTAGAGTGATGGAAAAAGATCCTTTCCATGCAAATTGTTTACCTGTGCATATAGGGACACTCGTGGAGCTTAATAAAGCAACTGGTAAGAAACACAACATTTAATGAGTCAAAAGAAGATTGTAAAGCTTCAATTTTAAAAAAGAATTAAGGATGCCAAGAAACCCCCTTATAGAATTTATTATACTTAATACATAAAATACATATATCTTTCCTCCTACCTGCAGTTTCAAGAAAACAGTGGTAACTGGAAAAGAAGGGAGTTTCAGAGCTGACAGCGGTGGGGCGGGCAGTAGTTGCAAAGAGTCTTTATTCGTTCATGATCATGAGTGTCACTGTCTTATAGCCACTGGGCTACGTAGCCAGAAAGTTAGGGAGCTGCACTGCTTCATTTCTCGTTTGATTTCTGTTTTGAGGTGATATTTCTAGAGTATCTGGGTGTACTTTTTCTGCTCAACAACAAAATAAAATATATTAATTTAAACTAGGAGGAACTCTTCAGCAGTGTGTATGCTTAGGTAGACGTGTTTTTTCCATATTAGAAAAAATTCTAGACTCTCCTTGCCTTTGCTGTTGTGAAGGCCACTTTTTAGTTCAAACAAGTTAATAATCATGCAGCACCTTTGTTGGAATTACAAGAATAGCTTACTTGCAGCTGGCATGGCTTTTTCTCATTTCAGACTGCATATAAAAATCCAAAGCAAGTGAGGAGCTTGAATGTCTTTAAAACCAATTGGAAAATAGAATAAGGAGCTCATATGATTTGCAGTCTCTCAAAGGACGGTGCATTGTATGTACGCAAATAGGTCATTAGGTGTACTAGTACTTCTCAATGTTTACTAAATGTACTTTTCAGTTACTTTACAGTTAACTACATCTGAAAATGTGGCCAGTACTCTGATTTTTCCTTCTAAGTCTGCCTTGAGAAGCATTTTGTAAATAAGTTGATATTTTGTAAGCCAGTTTTCATATTTAATTCTTATGAAGCCAAGAATTGATGCAAAGTACTCCAGGACAAACTCATCAATTTAAGAGCACTGTACTCTGAAGAAATAGAAATTTTATGTACTGTAATGCTGTTTCTTTTGAAATTGCATAGGCAATAGAATTGTTATCCTGTATTTGATTACTTCTGCTGTTACTAGAAAATCCATAGTAAGTTATGTTAATAACTAGGATTATTATTTTATTAGAAAAGTAATCACTTAAATTATTATATCATTTTGAATACTTCTATTTGCTTTTTGTCCTATTTACAGTATATTAATGCACAGGACTCTACTTTGAAATTGATCTAGCCAACATGTTATACCTTTTAGGTGTAGGAAGGTCAATAGTGTTTTACCTTGATGGGATACATTCAAGTGTAATACTACAGGCATTTATTTTAATGTATGTTAATGACCTAAGTTGTTGCAGAATTCTTAAGGGGTGGGATGTACAGCTGCTTATGTGCTGTGAAGACTTATGGGTTGGTTGGGGTTTTTTTTAGTTAATTGCAAAACTAAATCTATTTGGAGGCAGTTTGAAGCATTACCACTAAACAGCAAACATTTTTGTTCACTTGTGCATTAATAATGTTCAACGTTCTGGATATTTTGTATAGAAAGCTAAAGGGCTTGAAACATCTTAATGTTTTAGCATGTTTTAATTTTATTTTCTTGTTTCTTCCCATTATGTAGAGCTTTTCTATCTTTCTCACAAACTGGTGGACTTGTACCCAAATAATCCTGTAAGTTGTTCTAAGCCTTCATTACCAGGTAGTTTTTTCTAGGTGAAAGCACATAAAGGTTGTAATGTAATAGTCAGTTTGAGCAACAGAATTCAAAATCTGTTTCTGGATGGAGCTAGTAAAAATGGTTCACTCCTTTTATTCTCTACGCATTGTAATTTCCTTATACCGAGGTTCTTTTTATAAAACAAAGTACCTGTAAAATATATTCAATGTGAGGTATTCACTTTGAATAATAATTTAAAACAAATGCTACAGTAATAAATGTCTATGCCTCTCTGGGCAACCTTTTCCAATGTTTGATCACCTTCATAGTGAAAATTATTTTCCTTTTACTCAGTCTGAATTTCCCATGTTGCAATTTGTACCCATTGCCTCCCATCCTATCACTGCACCTCTGAGAAGAGTCTGGCTCTGTCTTCTGTATTCCCTACCATTAGATAACTGAAGACAGCAATAGGCTTTCCACTTAGCTCTCTCTTCATGAGGCTGAACAAACCCACTTAGAGACGTACATGCCTGCAGCAGTTCTATCTTGTCTGTAATATCAAATAATTTGAAAAGCTGACTGTGATTTCGGTGAAAATGTTCCTAACTTCTCTAATTATAATCCGTTCCTCTGTTTTGGATCACCTATGGTGATGTTTCACTAAAATCAGTGTGATATATCTAATAATACTCTATTTTGATTTTGATGTGTAGGTGTCATGGTTTGCAGTAGGATGCTACTATCTCATGGTGGGCCACAAAAATGAACATGCCAGAAGGTATCTCAGGTAATTTTTTTTTTCCGGTTTTCCTTGGTGAATCTGTTGCTCACTTGCTAAATAAGTATTTAATGTCCACGATTGTTTGTAAGCTCATAAAGTAAACAGAAGCCTTGGTAAGCTGGTTACTCCTAAAATATTCCTTTTGTTGACACCTTTTTTGGTATAGCCATTTAGACCTCAACCTTCTAGATACTTTAAAAATGACATACAGACTTATGTGGAATCTCTTTTGGCAGTCACCTTCCTGTTATGGGCCGGTGTAGTCCCTGCATTCGCTCGTGCTGCCAAGCTAACTACAGCTTAGGCTATCAAGCCTCGGTTCTTAGCTTAAGGACACTCAGGCATTCTCCCAGGTTCAGGTTTCATATCTTAAAGGGAGGAGTTAGACAGAAAATTCTGACATCTGGCTGTCTAGTTCTTTCTTTGTACAAGCAGCCTTGGACTTTTTAGGTTGGTCAGTCAGTCCAATGCTCTTCCCTGCAGGTCTTCTGTATCTGTATTGATTATCAGCACTGGGGGCAGAACCTTGCTGTGAAGCAGGGCATTTGTTTTGATGCTGTAAGCTTGAACTGAGAAGGCTTACATTAACCTTTAAGGCTTTCATTTTTCTTCTTGAGACCTTTATAGACAACATATGTAAAGGTGGGTTAGTAATTGTTTAAATGCCTGGTTATTATGAGTAAATTATTTAAATTCCTGACAAGTACCAGTGTGAAATTCTTCAGGAAGCTGTCCTGAGTGACATAGGTGGTTTTGGTGGTGAAATAAAGAATATCTTTATCAAATCTGCAAGCATCCCTAGCCAGGAAGGGTCTATGGATGTGTTGGGGTGGGGGGGGGGGGGGGGGGAATAATCAGAATTCAGGGTAGTTCTGGCAAGGAGGAAAAAAGGTCTGGTAAAAGTGAAATAGCAACAAGATGCCCAAATTTTCTGGAGCAGAATGATAGTGTACAACTACAAGGCTAGAGACAACTGTGGGCTAGGCAGTAGTTTTTAGAAAAGTATCTGGAGATACCATGGATAAAAACACAAGCTCCCATATCATTGTTTTGGAGTCACAGGACGTCATGCTGGAGCATGCTGAAAAGGGTAAAAGGCACAGCTGGGCAGTGCCTGGTAGCATGTAAGGGGAGTATCATTCTGGCTGCCCCAGAAGGAGCTATCTACGTCCTTCAGATCTTGCAAAAGGGCTTCCCTCATCTCAGCACCAATTAGGAAAACATTTGTGATAGAACGTAATCCATCTTTTATAACAATGACAAAGCTGTATTGTAATGCGTCGCTGTTGACAAGTCAACATCTGTGGAGAACTCAAGACGGATGTGAGGCATTTGAATTGAATTCAAGAGAAGGCAGTAAACAAGCATTCTGGAGAAGGTGGCCAATGAGGAAAGTTTTTGAAGCGATTGAAGCCGTAGGATGTAGGGTGGGAAGATGCAAATGTTCACATATGTAAAGTTTTGTCCCAGGAGACAGAGAACAAACTGTTCTCTAGGGTCTGTGATGAGAAATAACGAGTTTAACTGTGACAAACAAAATTTAGATTAAATGTCAGGAAAAAACGAAGCATTTAAGGACAGTTAAGCAATAGAATAGATTACTTGTGAAACACGTAGGATCTCCATGTCAGAAGCTTTTAAGAAAAGATTGGGCACATCAGTCATGAGCTGTTTAGTTATGAATGCCCTTGCCTTCAGGCTGAGAAAATAACCTACAGAGCTTTCTAATGTTCCTGTCAAGTCCGTCTTTCTGTAAAGACTCCAGGTTGCAGTCTTCAGCTCAGGACTTGAGTGACATTTTGTATACTTCTCTGATGCACGGCAACTGTCTGCGATGTGACAAATACTCTTGTCTTCGTTAAGGCTAGTACAATTATATGGCAAAATTTCAATACACAGTTTAATCTAAGTGTTCATTTGGTATTTTCATATCCTGCTTGTGAAACTTACATTTACTAGAATATATTTATTTTGAAATGTATAGCTAGAATTTTGTAATACATTGAGTCACTACTAATGTTTTCTGTTCACCCATTATATCATTGTTTATGCTTAGTAATATCAAATAATTCCTGCTGTCCATGAACAGCAGCAGAAATAATACAATGAATTCTTGAAAATGTGTCATACTTTTAAGTGCTAAATAGTTTGTTGAAGTTTTTAAAATTAACTTTGTTTACCAATGGTCATTACAGAAGATTATCTTAATAGATACCGAACTATGTGGCATAGCATTGCTATGTAAGTAGTCATCTGAAGCCGATGAAATTTAATTTCAGATGTGTTTGCTTGTGACTTGCTCTTGTTTTTAGCAAAGCTACTACACTTGAGAGAACCTACGGACCTGCATGGATAGCATATGGACATTCATTTGCAGTTGAGAGTGAGCATGACCAAGCAATGGCTGCATACTTCACAGCTGCACAGCTCATGAAAGGGTATGTCAAAAATGTCATATTTAGAAAAATTAAAATTAATCCATAAATAGTGTAGAATATTGACCTATATCCCTTTAAACAGTAGGAATATATTTGCAACAATTATCTGGTAGAGAACAAAGGAGAAAAAAAAACAAATTTCATCATCTGCATTTCACTGCATTATTTGTGATTACTGTTGTGATTTTGTAAGTTCTAAAGTCAAGATTTATATTTAGGTAATCTATGTTCTACCTGAAAGTCCTCTGAAATTTTTGAATCATGTTTGTCGTACCAGGTCATAAACTGCTGTATAGTAATATCTTGAACAGCTGTTTCATGCTGTGGAGAAGGTTGTAAAATGAGTAGTGGACTAATCATGTCATATTGCATATAGAAGTGTTGTATTTGATTGTAGTTATTGGTAAATGTGATCCCTTTAATTATTACTACTTCCATATTCCATTTGTAAATGAAATGTAAGAAGGAAACTAGGGGAAAAAAAAAAACAACTCAGAACTAACTTAAGCACTGAGAAAATGTAATTCCAGAGCAAGTTACAATTATGTATTGGAGTTCAAATTCTTGTCAATAACTAACAAAGATGTAAAATCTTTTAAACTGCCCTTTAGGTTAATAGTCCATTTAAATCAGCTTTTACTTGGATGTACATAAACATGTGCACACACAGTTGGCATTTCTTTATAGCTTGCGACGCCATTCCTGATAAATGCATGTTTGTTTTTTTGTGGTTTGTTTTCTTTTTTAGGTGTCATTTGCCGATGCTCTATATCGGACTGGAATATGGTTTGACCAACAACTCAAAATTAGCTGAAAGGTTTTTCAGCCAAGCTTTAAGTATTGCACCTGAAGATCCTTTTGTTATGCATGAAGTTGGAGTAGTTGCATTTCAAAATGGAGAGTAAGCTTGCAAAATAGGATTAAATACAATCTTAAACATGGACTATTCTGAAGTGTAATGTGCCAATATATATACTGAAGTACTTACATTGAACTGTAGTTTCTTTTGGTTCTAGTTTACATGGTGTTTACCCTAAACCCTTGCTTTCTACATTGTTCTTCGTTGTTTAAGATTGAACGAGGAAAGCGTTTAATGCTTGAGGAACATGCAGAGATCAATTATTATCTTGTGTGTGCCTGTCATTGGGTAGTTGCATGCCTTGAAAAGGCATCTGTCTGCACACACAAGTGCACACATGCTATAAAGTTTTGTACAGCAAAACATTTTGTCAGCTCAGGAGGTTCCAAATATATTCTCAAAAAACCCTAACAGATATAAGAACTATTTAGTGAATATTCTTGGTTTGCTTCTGATTTTTTAACTTTGTCTTGTTAGCTCTTAGAGCACATGCAAAATATAGCCAAACGTAAATTACTGTTTTTTGACATTATTTCGTCATTGAGTGAAATTAGATGTAAAGAACTGTTCCTTGTAATACCATTTTCTCATACTGCTAATGAAAACTCTTCACTAATTTACTTTTCTTTCCTCCCACCCCCTCAATTCTTAGCTGGAAAACTGCAGAAAAGTGGTTTCTTGATGCACTGGAAAAAATCAAAGCTATTGGAAATGAGGTATTTTTCCTAATAACATGCATGATCATAAATCTGTAAAACTCCAGGAAATTCGGTAATATCTTGTGACAAAATATGCTGTGCTTATTTTAAGATTGAAGCAGTACAATATAAATTTGACTTTAAAACTTGGGCCATCTACTTGTCATTGAGTATGCTGGGTTTTTAGAAGACAATTATCACACATTATCTTCAGGGCTACAGGAAAAGGCAAAAAGTATGTTTCTATGTGAAATTAAAAGAAAAGAAGCATTGGCTGGAGAGTGGAATCCAGGTCTCGTTCTCAGTCCTGGGTCTTAGTAGACCAATGGTTCTTGACCTGAGGGTGGAACTGGGTACACGTGTGAAGATGCTTTCTGCCACCTTAAGTGTTAGCCATTTCTTGAATGACTTCCACTTTTGTTTGGACATAATCCTGTAGGTATGGATTTGTTTTCTTTCTACCAGATAGAGCCACTGTATGGGAATGGGCCCAGGGATGCTTAACTAACTTCCTGAAAGTAATCAAAATAATCACTGGCCAAAAGTTTGTCAGGAAATGTGCTTGTAGTTCAGGCACTTTTGTGAATCAAAAATCCACCAGTACAACCCTGATTCCTCAAATCCTGGAACACACAAATGAGTTCATACCTATCGGTAGTACCGTTTATTTTATTTGTGTGTTGTTATCTTGTCTAAAGAAACACATTGTACTTGAGTAACTTAAGAGGCCTTAATGAAAGCAGTACCACCTTGTGACAGGCTTCTTGTGAATTTTCTCAATTTTTAGCTTAAATTTAGTTAGAGGACACCACCTCATGCTACTATAACTGTTAATAAAGCATCTCCTACCAAGATAATGAAACTGCTTCTAGAGCACAATAAGCCTTCTATAAAGTGGAAAGTGCCGAAAAAACTATAATCTTCATGTGGACAAGGCACACGTTTACTAAAACAAACTGCACAGATAATAATTGATATGCTCACCAATATAAATAGGGTTGTTCTGTTGTAGTTAAAGCTGTTTTGTTGTTCATGTGAATGCTACAAACTTTGTAGATCAGGCTTAAATTTATGCATATGCCTACATTCTTTTTTGTGTGGCATTTTTCTTGTTTATTGAGAAGAACTAAATATCAACGTATCTATAAACACACAACTGGAAATTTAGAATTAGAGTGGGAAACACCTAAAATACCTAGAGATACAGAGATACTCTTGCATTGTTATAAATCGCAAATTCATAACACAATCCAGTCCAAATGGGTTTTAATTTCAGCAAAAAGTGTTTTAAGGATTTTGTTGTCTTCTGTGTGACAAGATTGACACAGATTGTCTTCTGTGTGCCTCGTAAACGAGCTAATTTATTTAAAGCACATGAAGTTAGACTATGGAGAAGACAATAAAAAGACCTTCAGTATTTATGATTATTTTACAAACGCCTAACTTGAGGGGTCTTCAGTGCTCCTAGGCTGAGAGACTTGATGTGATTTTTAGTTAAGTAGAAAACAAATTTTGTTTGGTTTGCATCCAAGTTTCACTATCACTGACCCTGTAAAGAAATTTAATTGGGTTTGGGGAACAGAAAAAATAGAAAAATGAGTTATTGAATGAATGTTTTGAGCTTAAATATGTGTTTTGAAAAGAATTGAAAATGCTTGTGATTTTTCTTGGTCATGAATTAATTGCCTTGTTAATTGTATGTTGTTTTTTTTAAAGTAGACAAAATTCAGTTACAATCTGGGAAGCTGCAGTTATTTGAATTGTTGCATTATTTTGCAGGTAACAGTTGATAAGTGGGAGCCTTTATTGAACAACTTAGGACATGTCTGCAGAAAACTCAAGTAAGCAGAGAGTACTGGAGCTACGTTTATCTGGAATACTACACAAATGTGTTTTCTCTAGGCCTACTTTTCATTTATATCAAGATTACGTATCACATGAGAGCAGTGTAGAAGCACCTTTTAACAACAAGATTCCCTAAATCAGCTTGTGAACGTAAATACATTAATTGCCCCTTATATCCCGTTTACTACACACAAGTTAAAGTACTTAATGTAAAAGCCTTTCCTTAACTATTGATTGTTATTAGAGATCTGGTCGTAGACTCTTAGATTCTTGTATGGGTGTGAATTCTAACTGGCTACTGTCCCAGTCCTGACAAACTTGAATATGTCCACTGATTTAATTAACACAAAGGTGGTTTTGTGCCAATTAATTGCTTGGATCAGTGCTTATGTTTGTGGTGGTTTTTTTTTATTGAAGAGAAATACTCAGTGACATTAACATAGCAATAAAGTATTACTTTATGGTTTTTGAGAACAGGACTATTTCACATTTCATTTCATATTTCCGTTCTAGGAAGAGAAAAAGAAAGTACAAAGTACATATGCAAGCTTTAACAGGTTTAACATAGAGAAATGTTTTCTCATTAATTACCTTAATCTGATTTTAACCAGTGTTTTCTTTTGTTTAATCAGTGCCATATCTTTTTTTTTTTTTTAGTGTCATGGTTTTATTTCTCCAATTGGTGTATACTATAATTTTTGTTTCAGAGCTGCTAATGGGAATGTGACTATGGTGGATATAAGTTGTACTTCCGCTTTGGTAGTAATTGCTTTGTGCTTGAATTGCCAATTAGTCTTCATTTTCTTTATGAAATACAGATGTATAATAGTTACCCCTTCTGCCAAGATCAAACAAAAGGCACTGCTTCTGGAATCTATTAATGAGTATAATTGCAGGTTTTTTTCAAATACTTGTTTCATTTATAATTCCTTTTGTCTTTTTTAATTTCTACAATAAGTTTTACTTATTACCAAGTAATTAAGTACTAAGTTACTAACTTAACTGCTTACATCACACTTAGGACAACTTGCACTGTATTATTTGTTTGGGTTCAGAAAGCCAACCTAATGTATTTCTACATCCTTGTAAACCATCTTTGAAGAAAATCAAGTTGAGAATTTAGGCAGCTGTACATGTGCTTTGACAACATAAAAAATTCTGTAATAACTAATTTGCTAGTGTTTGTAATACATGATATCGCTATCATGAAAAAACTTACTGGATATATGTCTACTCACTAGCATTATGTGGTTGAAATTTGAAAGCAGCGTATTAAAATATAGTGGTAGTTAATTGGACAGGTAAATACTATGAGTGAAAATAAACTTCAAATCATGTGAAAGTTTTGTGCAGCGAGAAAACAGTTGCATAATTTTTCTGCCTCAATTGTTACTTAATGCCTTCTAACAATTTCGTGTGTTGCTGTTTGCATAATTTCATTATAACTATAGACATTAAAATTGCTTCTGAATAGACAATTGCTATCTTTATTTTTAACAACTTGGTACTAGGATGCCAAATGTAACCATTTAATTTTTCAGAGTAATGCCATAATGTACACTTAATCCTTGTTTTATACAATAACAAATGCAATAAGCAGTCTAATTAATGGATAATTTTCAAAGAAAGGGTGGCTGGTATTTGAAAGAAATTATGGATATGTGTAACTCTTCTGATAGAGACGGTAGCAAAATGGAAGTAACAAAAGTACCAGTGTATGTAGCACTTAAGGGTTGTGAAATTTCTGCCCAGAGAGCTTTTTTCACTTTGAACAATGAGTGATTTAGTCTCGTATTGCTCCTTCGCTCCCCTGGGGAGGAAAATGAAAGCAACAGAAAGCAAGCTAATGTTACAATGAACAGCGTTAAACATCTAAAGCAATTTACCATACCACATTGCTAAGATGATCTCCAAATGGGGCCTAGCTGTAGGCAGCTGTTGTCTACGTAAGGGGAACACTGATTTCTCAGTTACGTTGAGGAAGAAAATTGTCAATATCCATGAGTCTTTTGTGCATTCTATTATGTTCAGAGTATGAAGCAATAATTTTTAAGTTCTTGCAGGATTGCATGCTACTGAGCTAAGCAAAATCGCATTGCTAAGATGATCTCCAAATGGGGCCTAGCTGTAGGCAGCTGTTGTCTACGTAAGGGGAACACTGATTTCTCAGTTACGTTGAGGAAGAAAATTGTCAATATCCATGAGTCTTTTGTGCATTCTATTATGTTCAGAGTATGAAGCAATAATTTTTAAGTTCTTGCAGGATTGCATGCTACTGAGCTAAGCAAAATACCGATATACTACTATAAAAACACCTTTCACCCCGAAGCTTACTAATAGACCTTCTGTACTTAACCCTAACAGGAAATACGAAGAAGCACTGGAATACCATCGCCAGGCTCTAGTACTAATTCCTCAAAATGCTTCTACTTACTCTGCCATTGGCTACATACATAGTCTAATGGGCAATTTTGAAAGCGCAATCGACTATTTTCATACGGTATGTAACTGCCTTAAATTGAAGTGCCGGCCACAGATTCTGTTATTTACTGTTTCAGTCTGGTTTGGTTTTAGAACAGAGAACCAGCACTTTATCCAGCCTCCAAATCAGTGTCTATTTTGTAATCTTAAAATTTTTTTGAAAAGTCTTCCTAAGTTTTCTATTGATTCGGTAAAAAATGGCCACTTTGTGAAACTTAGTAGTTGAATTCTTCTTTGTTATAAATTAATTGAATTTCATAATTGTCATACACATTTTATGTACATAAACTTCTCATGCAGCTGAAATGATTTAAAATACTTCCAGCCTATGCCTTGAAGTAGAAATTTTACAGTAAGTGCAACATTTAAAGATACGCTATTTCCTGTTGTCTCAGATTTATCTTTATTATATGATACTTGTGTATTATTATTGCAGGACAGTTTTGGTGATTTCACGTTTTCATAGAGTAACAGTGAATTTTCCTCCGTTGAATTTTCAGCATTCGAGTTGATTGGCCTGAATTTAGCTGCAGTTCTATTTACCTAGAAGCTTGTATTACGTATGTTTAGTTGTAATTACTTCAAGCATATCTCAATCTATTTTGTTATAGATTGTAGCTTAGCTATACAAAATTAACTTCCTCACAGATTTTATAATCATTATTTTAGTAGTATGTTATACTTCATGATTTGTGAACAATTCTCTGTCTGTGTACATACCCTTTTCTGGTTTTGTTTTTGTGCTTTGCTTGCTTCCTACTTCAGCCAGTTCATATGACAGTATTATTTTGGTTGTGCAATGTTTGGCTTTTACAGTGAAGACTACGCTCTGGTAGCACTGTTGAGCAACAAAACAACAAACTCAGAACCACCATGGACTTAAGATGTAAATGGTTTTATTTGCTACTGAATACTTTTCACTGTTGTTTTTTTTTAATAGGCCCTTGGTCTTAGGAGGGATGACACATTTTCAGTCACAATGCTTGGACATTGCATAGAAATGTATATTGGTGATTCTGAAGCCTACATTGGTAAGTCTTTCACTTACGTGACTCTTAAGTCATCGAGTGCTTTGAGAGGAGTCTTATTCTTACACCAAGAAAGACTGTCTACCATTACCTGGTTAACTTACAAAGTAGAGTATGTTTTTGTTTATTTGGTTTTTTGTTGTTTGTTTGTTTTTTAAATGGCTAAATGAGTCAGAACTTACCAGCAATTGCAGATGACCACTGTTTTTTGTAAGCATCATGACAGTAAATTCTTACCAGTAGAAAGAAAGGAAACACTTCGCCATTGGAGGTGGTGATGGTTCCCTTTTATAGAAATACTGATTTGTGGCAGCTTAGAAACCAAAGGGAATGGGGAAAAAATAAAATAGAAATACGGAGTTAGAAAATCAGAGGACTTGATTTCAGCTAATGCTGCTGCAGAGGTGTGTGCAAGGCATTTTCACCATGTCACAACTCTGCTCTGTGGAGACAGGATAAATTCTTCTGCCTCCAAAAATAGAGCTTTACATATGGTAAAAAAAAAAAAGTGCTTCATAACGGTAATGCATTATATTGCCATAGTTTGAAAAATTCTGTGAAAGCTTTCTGCCCAAAAAAACCCTTTATAGCGACGTATTTCTGCTTCATTGAACTTACTGATTTATCTGTAATGAACACAGTTGATGTCCTGTCAAGCATGTTAATGAAGCTGAAGCCAGTAAAAGCCATCTGTGTGCTCTATTGCTTTTCCTGCAGATTTTTCGCACAATTGAAGCAGATGTTTCTTCTCAATATTGTCTTGCTCCATATGTAGTCAGTTAACACATCTGGAAGAACCATGCAGCTGTGTGATATGCATTAATGCAAACCATGCTGTGGGTAACTTAAACAACAAAAAAAGCCTCTTAAAGAATTGGGAAGGGAATTGGCAATTACTTCTAATAACAGACTTTTGAATCTGAATTGTACTTCTCATATTGTGCTTTTTTCAAAGAGGAGGCTGCTGTATTTTTTCAGAACAACTCTATTCAACTTCAGTCATTAAGCAGCAACAGCTCCTGGTTGATCTGAAAGCAGAGTATCATAGTAGTTTCTGGATGATAGTTTCTTTGAGATGCATTTTTTTGGGGCCAGAGGGGAGCGTTTACTTGGAATAAACTAATGGTTTGACTGTTTTCCTAGGAACAGAGATCAAAGACAAATTAAGATGTTATGACTTTGATGTACACACAATGAAGACATTAAAGAACATAATTTCACCTCCCTGGGATTTCAGAGAATTCGACATAGAAAGACAAACTCTGGATGAAAGTGGCATAGTAACATTAGAGACGTCACATCAAAGGAAAAGTACAGATACCAGTCGCCCATTGGAAGAAACGTTTGAGATTGAAATGAATGAAAGTGATATGATGTTAGAAACATCAATGTCAGACCATAGTACGTGACCATAAACGCTGGTAGAGAGCTCATTTTGTCCAAGTGTAATATGTTTGTTTTAGCATTTTTGTTATGGTGTTATAATTTCAAGAATTTGCTATTTTTATATGAATTCAAACTACTACTCTACTTAACACCGGAGAAATAATGCTTGCCTTAAGGATGATTAAAAAGTATACATGATGGACTATTTCTACAAAATTAATCATACATGATGAAGTAAAAAATAAAATCACTTTTTTTTTAAAAACTGTTTACTGATCCATGTGTCTGCCATTAGTAAGACTGTGAAAGTTTAAAAGTAGTACTTTACATGGAACCATTAACAATGTTGTTAAATTGAATAGCCAGTCTAATATAGTAGCATTGTGGCTTCTGAGTTTTCATCCTGTCTGTGAGGAATGCTTTCTTAGTAAATAGACCAAAAAAAATCCATGAAGTTTTACACTTACTACTTTATAAACATGTATTCCTTTAAGGAGCAATTTCAGTGGTTTTCCATCATTTGACTCTAATTTGGCATACATTAAATTGATGACAAAGCATGTTACTTTGTTATACTTTCTCCTAGTTATTAATTTCACTTCTTTATCATTCTATATTGTATTACTGAAAGATCATTTAAGAACTGCTTTCGGTAAGCTGACTAAACAAACTTGAATGGCATAAACATTAAGATAAATCAGTCTTACCTGCAATTAGAGTTACAATAAAGTTGCAAGCCACAGTGTACTACTGTAGGGACCGCAGTCATTCTCTTGACACATAGTTGTTTTGTCAATGCAAAGGATTAACTGAATAATACACACACAATGTTTTTACAAGTCTCTAAAGTGTGGTATTTTTATGTCATTGGTTCACTGAAAAATGAAGAAGTAAAGCGTATGCCTCTGAAACAGAAGCAGTGATTTCTCCATCCTCTAAACAGGACAGGTCTGTTTGCCTTCTTAGCATGAATGCTGAACGTATTTTGTGTAAATTTTTCCCTTCCCTTCTCTTCTTGCCTTTTCCACATGTCACTGTGTGGGGCTTAAAATTAAAAACTTAATGCTACAGCCTGTCATAATATTTTCTTCTGTGACTTCCATCTAAGTTTGGGCATTTAATGTTTAGGATAGATTTCCTGAAGTTTAGCAGTCCAGACTTTAGTGTGAAGTACTTCAGAACTCAAGAACTAGCAATTTTTCTGTAGACAAAGATTTTTCATGAAATACAAAAATTATTTTTGTTGTAGTCAGCTAAATAAAATCATTGGTCTAAAATGTAATTTCTACACTCTATCTCAGTACATTTGTGTTAATATTTAAACATGTATTTTCAATTATACTTGTAGCATAAAACATATATGTTTGATTATTGTGATATAATTTTCATCCACTTCATTGGGGTAAGGTATAAAAAAAAACCTGACATGCTAGTGCGATTCATTAAGTATTTCCTATACCTTTTTTTGGCACTTCACGTAACTAAGAGGAGACAAGGCCTGAATCCAAGTACCCGTATTAAAACCTTGCTGTCATTTTTGCTTTCCTGCAGTCCATCTGTCTTGATTAACGGTCCTCTTAAAGTAAACATTGTCTGTCTTAAAGTTTAATTTTGCCAATGAATGGATATCAAAGGATGGGCTGATACTGTAAACTTCTGAGTGATTTTTTTATTTTGTATAGAGTTTTGCATAAAGTGGAAATTATAAACTACTACTACGCATCCCACTACATCTGTCTCATGGCTCTTTGAGTTCTCAGTGGCCAGGTTCTGAATCCTAAGGAATGTACACTTAGTAGAGACGGCTACTTGGAAGAAATTGATAGGTGGGAAGGCCTTCATTTATCTGAGGATTCTCACTAGCCAATCTGAGATACCTGTTAGTGAATCAAAATGCTAATTTTCCTTTTTCCTCTGTTTTGCCATGTTGTTTGCTTGCTGCGCTGCTCAGACGGACTTTTCTGCTGTGACTGATTATCTTCGTTCTTTGGCTTTTTTCCTAATAGTGCTCTCATGAATCCCCATCTGCATCAGGGAGACTTCATTGCTTCAATGCAGGCCGCATACATAGTTTGAATCCAGGGTATTGGCTGTTTTGTACATGTCTGTGCATTACTGAACATGGATTCAAGTTCTAGACACACCCGCACTTTAAAAGTCAAGGGTATGGAGCGAGGAAAAGCTAGGGGGAGAGTCTGTGTTTTAACAGCAATTCTACACGCTCTCACTGTTCAAACCTGGTTGGGTCCAGGAGATCCCCTTGCTCTCCTGTGAATACCAACGCGGTATTGTAGAGAAGTCAGGTTCTGTCCCAGTGACAGCGGGAATTGTTCGGTGGCTCCACAGAGGGACTTATAGATGCCTAAGTTACCATTCCATACATTAGAATGTATGGATTGGAGTATGTGTCCAGTGCAGAATTCAATACCCATCCCATATGTTCTTAGATATTAGAAAGTAAGGTGAACGAAAATGTTTTACTTCCTAGTTCTAAAGCGCTTCACCCAAAGTTGCATGTTCTCCTGAAAAATGTGGGATGAGCCATGAGTCTCAAGTGGAAAAGTCTTTATCCAAGCAGAGTGTGGGGAAAAAAGAATCACTCAGGAAGCGTACGCACCTCCTCTCCAGCTGCCAGGTCTCTTTCCTTCAGTGTGGCTGGCTAAAAAGCTCATACAGAGGGCTTGCTTTTCTTTTGGTATCTGGTAGTTTGTGTGTGGTTCAGGTGACTTCTTATGTTTGAGGTAAACTGGAGATTTTTCCTGGGCACGCTAGAAGACTCTGGCTAGTTAAGACTCTACAAGGAGTGTGTCTCAACAGCCACCGTGTTAGGCAAGTCTCATCCGTTAAAGGATCTTTTTGGTAGTTATTTTTACATCTGTGCTTATGTATCCTGAATGATTGTAACCAAGAAGACCATCTCATGGATAAAGTGACAGCAAAGGCTTGTTGCTGTACACAGAGCAGCCAGAAGGCTATTGCCAACAGATTCTCAAAGAGCCGAACTCCTTTTTCTCTATAACCTTTTTTTTTAATCCAGCATAAATAAATGTAGTTTTCTAGTAAGACATCGTGGCAATTTCTACATGGAAGTTGGCAAACAAGTCTTCTAGCAAATCAGGCCTTTTGTCTAATGTCAGGCATGGATATAAGCCTTGGGTTGTTTCCTTTTTCCTATGTTACTACTATTTCCATTGAAAAAATAGTTTAAAAGATTGATAAAAGTTATTATTTCTTCCTGCACTCTCCAGTTATGATCTGATGGTATGTCAGCTCTGATGACAATACTGGTTTATAGTATTCCTGCCCTGCCCATAGCAATCTACGTACCCCTGTGCTACTTACTCAGTTGTGGTAATATCAATGTTTGTGGTTATGTTGTGAATCAAACCAGGGAACTGGTCCAGCATTTAAAAATCTTGTCTCTATCTGATCAGTTCTCCAGTTCAAAGACAGCAAACCGCTGCTGTGTTAGTGTCATCAGTGGGGCAGAGTGGTAGGAGTGGGAAGAAACGGGTGGAATAGCGAGAATGGGTGTTGCTATAAAGGCAGCATATCATGACACTGTGCCTTGGCAGGTATCTGCTGGAGGTTTTTTGGCTGGCTGCTGCTGGCCTTCATTGGCATTAAAAGTTACCTAGAAAGAAACGTATGCAAAGTGTCCTAGATTGTGAATGACTTTTCCTGGACGTCAGAGGAATTCTTGATATGACTTGGCTCGGCTCCCAGCCCTTTAGGCAGCTACAGTTAGGTTAGAGCTTGTGAGCTGGTTGATGATGTGCGTCTCAGACAGGACTTTAGGAAAAGTTTCTCTCTCCTCCTTTCTCTTCTGTTCAATCTTTTGATCTGCTCTCGTTCTGCCCAAATCCTTGTCTTTGCACCAGCAGCTCCTGCTGTGCCCTAGTCTTCCGCACTTCCCAGCACTCGTCCTGCTCCAGTCCTGCTCTTGCCTGGACTCTGCTTCCTAGATAGTGCTTGGTGCCTTTCTCGGTTATTCTGATATTCTGATTTTCACCCTGGCTCTAGTTAAATTGAGTATTGTCCTTGTCCTCATGAGGTCTTTGGTTATTAATTTTTGTCTGACTTGACTTCAGGTTTTTGACTTTTGCTTCAAGTCATTGGCTTTGGCCATTGGATACAAGGGTCCAAGCACTTCATCAGGTTGAATAGCTTATCCACATGTCCCCAGAAGAGACATCCTCACTCTGCCACATAACCTGATCTCTTGCAAGGATCAGTCTTGTCCCAGAGTGGGGCGACCTGGCTGTTGCCTTAAAGGTGTTCAGAATAGGTTTCAGAGTTTCCTTGGCCAATGTCACCTGCTTTTATTATTCTGCATCAAATCATGTATTTCCTTTGTGTTGTGGACAGCTGTTTGAGGACCAACAATGCAGCAGCATCTCAAGATTTGCAATGACCCTGTGTATTCTGCTTAAATTGCAGGCACTTTTGCTCATTCTGTCCAGTTTCAGTAGCTCCAGAGGAGTCCATTGGTATACCCATGACATGTGCCCTTACTTAGGAGTTTGCTGCCTCTGTCAACAAGCCTAGGAGAAGTAGTCCAAGATATCGCAACTCACACAGGAATTTCAAGAAACTTTTTGGATCTAGACATTGCAAAATTTGTTGATTGCAATCTAGGACTGAATAAGCCTTGATGTCATTAATGGGTCAGTACTTACTTCCAGACCAGCCACCTGGAAGACCAGTTTCCCCTGGGAGGTCTCAATTCAGGGACACCTTGCAGGTGAGAGCTTATTCTGAAGCTATATTGCTATGTTGCTATATTGCTATATTGTTCTTGTTGTTATTCTGCTCATTACTGGTGACCTCCCCAGGGACTTGCCACTGCCAGAGACCAGCCTGCAGCACTGTCTGACTCTACAACCACTCGTACGTCCTTATTTGATACGTTTCTCTTATCCATTAAGACAAATCAGATGCCAAGCATCTTACCAATATTTGACAAAAGCTGTTGGGGTTGATGCAGAAGACCACAGGATGTGAGGCTCTGTAGGAGGAAAAGCAGCAGCTGAAATTTGGGGAGCCAGTCAGAAAGGCAAGGAGACATCAGCCAGAACTCTCAAGCCTACTGCATGGCCTGGGAAACTGAGGCTGGTGGTGCATTGCCTGGGTGCAGGCACTGCTCTTCTAGGTTGACAAGATATTCCCCGCAGGCACAAGGCTCGTGAGCTGATGCAAGTTAATGGGTAATGGCCTCTTTTCCCTTTTCCCACCCTGTTTTCTCCCCAGGACCTGGCTAGGCTCTGCATCCCAAGGTGCTGGGTGACACGTCCCCGAGGTGGCTGTGACCATCCTGCCGTACGAGGCAGAGGCAAGGCCATGGCAGAGGGGGGCCTGAGCCAGGCCTCTGCAGCCAGGGGTACCAGGCATCCATGGGTCTAGGTCGGGGCCACCAAAGGAGGGAAATGGACAAATTTCTCTGTCCTCCCCTGCCCACCAGCACAGTGGGGGCCCCCTGGGGTTCCTGAAAGTGTCTCTCCCCGCCATCAGGGAGGCTGGGGATGGGGACGGGG
>NW_008795029.1:3930612-3938179 GCF_000699145.1 Aptenodytes forsteri
GGGGAGGTGCGTGGGAGGGCCGGGGCGGGGGGGCGCGGGAAGGAGCGTCGCCGGTGGGAGATGTCCGAGGATCAGGGGAAGTTTGCAGGGCGCAGGTAGGCCCTATTCAACCGGCTCTGATTTCAGGAGGCTCTGGAGTTTCAAGGGATGTTTCTTCATCTGCAGAATGAGGGTGTTTATTCACTGAAGCATTTTGAGATTCCCAGCAGCAGCGCTGCAAATTTGTGTGCCTTTTCACCTTTCATTCTTCAGAAATCAAGATTGGCTATTGCTGTGGCAAAGCAGCTCCTGCAAGGACAAGAGCACTTCTCTCTCCCTGGCTTTATTCGGGCACTTTTCAAAGAATACTTATATAAAGTACTGTGAGATTTGATTTATTCCCATTTCTAAATTGGAAAACTGAAGCACTGCAAATCACTATAACTTAAGTTAAATTCAGATGTTGGCAAGAAATGGAAATAGATTGTCTGAAGCTTGTTGGCCATTTTACTGTTTCATGTGCTGGCGTCGTTCTGTTCCAAAGGTTTCCATATGGTTTCCCGGCCTTTATTATGGGCCAGTTTACCTGAGTGTGGTGGGTTGACTTTGGGTGACTGCCAGACCCCCAGCCAGCCGCTCTCTCACTCCTTCCTCAGCAGGACGGGGAGAAAAGAGAAAAAACTGGTTGGTCGAGATAAAGACAGGGAGATCACTTACAAATTGCCATCACAGCCAAAACAGACTCAACTTGGAGAAAATTAATTTACTTTATTGCTAACTAAAAATTAGAGCAGAATGGTGAGAAACAGTTTAAAACTAAAACACCTTCCCACCCTCCCCCTTTCCCTCCCAGGCTCCACCTCCCCTGCCCCCAAGCAGTGCAGGAGGACGGGGAATGGCGGTTGCGGACAGGACATAACAGCTCCTCTCTGCTGCTCCTTCCTCCTCACACTCTTCCCCTGCTCCAGTGTGGGGTCCCTGCCACAGGGTACAGTCCTTCATGAACTGCTCCAGCGGGGGTCCCTCCCACGTGCTGCAGTTGTTCATGAACTGCTACAGCGTGGTCTTCTTCACGGGCTGCAGTCATTCAGGATAAACCTGCTCCAGCGTGGGCTCCTCTCCACGGGCTGCAGGTCTTGCCAGAAAACCTGCTCCTGCGTGGGCACTCCACAGGCTGCAGCTCCCTTCAGGGCACCTCCACCTGCTGCAGCGTGGGGTCCCCCATGGGCTGCAGTGTGGATATTTGCTCCAGCATGGTCCTCCATAGGCTGCAGGGCGACAGCCTGCTTCACCATGATCTCCTCCACAGGAATCTCTGCTCCAGCACCTGGAGCACCTCCTCCTCTCCTTCTTCTTTCACCTTGGTGTCTGCAGGGCTGTTTCTCACACTTTTTTCCCCTTACTCCTCTGTCTCACACACTGCTGTGCAGCCTTTTCTGTCGTTTCTTAAATACCTTTTCCCAGAGGCGCCACCATCTTGGCTGCGAGGCTCAGCCGTGCCCTGCGGTGGGTCCGCTGGAGCTGGCTGGAACTGGCCGTGTCTGGCACGGGGCAGCCCCGGCCCCTCCTCACAGAGCCCGCCCTCGAGCCCCTGCCGCCAACACCTGGACACATAAACCTAATACACTAAGATACTGTTGTAATAAAAGACTTAAAAGTTAGTTTAAATCATTTTAAAAAGAGATACTGTAAAAATTTTGTGTAGTCAATATCTATTTTTTTGGTAGTTTGTTAAAATCTTTTGTTATTGGCTAAACTGCAATGGTTCTCAAGCTCTTCATCAGAATATTTCAGTTACCCAACAGTTTTACAATGTTAGCAGACACTGAGATAGGGAGATTGTTCCATCTGTCAGCAAGTCCAAGAAGGTAAATCGCTAAGACGCTAATGCTCCAATTGAAGTTCCCAATTCGAGGAAGAGCTTTTAAAGAGGAGTAATATGATTTGTTTAGTCTCTTTCTACAGTATTTAGATCAAAGATAAATCTCCATTTTCTTTTATATATGCAGGTCGTTATTCGACGGCTTCCTCCTTGTCTAACTAAGGAGCAACTGGAGGAACAGCTACATCCTCTACCTGCCCATGATTATTTTGAGTTTTGCACTGCTGATCCCAGGTGAGGATGAGCTGTTTGTGTAGGTTTTCAGGTGCTTAAAACCTAATTAAGGTATTTTGGACATACCAAAGCACATAATTTTTCCCTTTTTGTTAGTTTTGTTAGGTTACTTAAAATATTTCTGAAAAGTTGGATACATATGCAGAGACAATGCATTTCTGCCCTTTTCTTTTACACCGGTGATTTTAAAACAGAAAATTTCTGTATATTAATAGGGCATAATTTGTTTTGAAACCCTGACATTTCTTTAACCTTCATTGGTAAAATGCAGCAGACTGTTTTATTGGCTGTGAGAAAGAGTCAACCTAGGGCAAATACCACAGAAGTTTTTTCATGAGTGCCATCTGAGCTTAGTTTCTTTGTTTGCTTACGTGTTTTTGTATTTATTTCATACAATTTTTCAAATAATCCAGTTTTATTAATTTTTGTCTCATTCAAAACTAAAAAAAAAAAGAAATAGTGATTGATTTAAAATAAATTAGAATTGTTAGTATATTTATATAATTTACTCAGTATCACAGTGGTAAAATATGATTCCCTTTCCGGGAGAGAAGGAACTTAACCATTAAAATAAACAAAATACCCTGTATGCTACATCTGCAAAAGTAAACATCTGAACATCTGCTACATCTGAAAAACTAAAGTACAAGATCCATCTTGCCTGTCTCAAACTATCTTAGTGTGCAATAAATCATCCTCCACAGGCACCAGATTCTTTCCATTGACTACAGAGAGATCCTGGATGTTTATTGCTGACCAACTTTTAAAGTTAGGGGTGACCGTGGGGTCAGAGCAGATAGCCTTTCCTTCGTAGGGAATTGTTTGTGGCAAATTACACTTGGAACGGTCTAGTTCCTGGACTGATTTTATTTGAAAGGATGCTGCCACTTCTTGCCACCACTGTGTTATTAGATGGTTAACTCTGACTATATAGGTTCTCTCAGGGCCAATTCCACAATCGGAAAGGAACAAATGTCTGTTTAGCAAAGCTTTATGGCAGTTGCCTGACCTAGGTAGTTACACATATGTGCAGCAACTAAATTGTAGGTGCTTCAGCTTTTCTGGTAGAACCACAAAGGATGTGAAGTTAGGAAAGAGGAGTATTTAGTCTGATTGAAAGTCTTTGTAGTTACTTACATTTCTCCTCTGAACCTCGTCATCCGTATTTCCAAATGGGTCTCTTTAAGGCTTCTGTCCCAGCTGTTCATTTGATAAGGGGAAAATATCAAAGGCAAACAAAAAATTCTCTGAAGAAGAGTGTCTCTGTCCGCAGTGTGTTTAGCTGCACAAATGCCAGGAAACAGTTAAAAAATTACAATTTTAATTTACCAGAACAATTGTTGGCATAAGAATTTAGGGAGTCGGCCATCTTAGAAAAGAGAAGGCACTGACAACAGTTGTACATACAAAGTTTCATTTTTCTCTCTACTTTTATGTGATGAAATTTGGAGTACTCAAAAATCTTGCTGTCCACTCATTAATTGCATCTCCATGTCAGGTTACTGATGAAAGATATTGTGGGTTTTCTCTCATGCTGTATTATTCGTCATGTACTTTCTTATAGCTAGGGACAGAACACGTGTAGATATAAAAAAGTTTGTTAGATGGCATATATGACACAGTAGCTCATTCTGGTAGAGGGTTGAGGACATGCTTAAAACACCTTAAAAATTCATTTGCCTTGAAGAGCAGATCTTGGCAATTAAAAATAACAAAAGTGTGAAGAAAATAAAGCTGTATTTCTTATATTGTTTTCCTACTAGACTTCAAGATGCAGCAAGCAAAGAATACACATTTTTAAACTTTTTTTTGAACATGAGATCTCTGATATGTGTTACTTGGATTGTCAGTTTCCTTGAGTCCTGCGTATAAGCCCTGTAATAAAATTATGATCTGGGAGAAAAATGTTATCTTCCTCTTGAGTTTCGGATTCATGCTCTCTTCTGCCTTCGTAAATTTAAACTCTCTAGAAAAAAGTGTTTTCATATAAGTTTGAATTTTTCAGCATGAACTGTTTCATATTCACTTTTTTTTGCTTCATTTTGCTTCTTAAAAATTATGCTTTCGTACAAAAGATGTGTTTTTTCAGAATGGGTTTATCTTTACAGGGTTTGTATGGCTGCAACTTTCTTTCAGCAAACTACACAGTTTAAATGGGCATTTAGCTGCAGTTCTGCAGAGTACTGGCTTGACTGATTATTTGTTCTTTGACTGGCCCAGGATCACCTTGCCCCCTTTGCACCCTTTGTTTGACTGCTGACACATACCCATGTACATCTGTTTATGATTTAACTCTTTACATGTTCATACACTCTAGAATATACAGTGAACTTTCAGAAATTGGTAAGTTAGAGACAACTGTAAGTTAGAGTGAGTCTTAATCTCCTCTTATCCAGCGGCAAACTCTTTCCTGAGCACAGAGCATTGTGTTGCAGTAATCTGTCATGTTACGGACAGTTCACAACGTTTCAGAAAACTCTGTGGATGTGTCTTCACGCCACTCCAGCTAACAGGAAGAGCCACAGGACAGGGTGGGCATGTTCTCTCTACAGTGCCCTCTGTCTTTCACTGATTAGCTTTTTTCTAGATCCTGTACTGTGTGCACAGTGGCAACCAATCCAGAGAATTCAGTGGTAATAAAAACATGGGAAGATTAAAAGCAGATTTCATGTTACCTAACAAGAGAATGATTTGGAGAAGCTACTCAGTGAAGAGGATCTGTTTGTTGGAAAGAGAAAGGGGCATACAAATGTTTTCATGCAGAAGCAGACAAATTTGCCTTAAGAGCTGTAACATCTCAGTTTAAGCGCATCCTGTGTAACTCTAGATATCAGAAGTTTCTAAGAGCTCATTCAGATTTCTGTGGAGTACAGACTTTTTCTTTCACACAACACTGTTAAACCGTAGAACTCCCTGTCAGAAATTGATGCCAGAAATGATGGAGGTTGAAAATGGTTCAGGAGCAGTTAGACAAATACTTATTTAGACAAATACTTATTTATCTAGACAAATACTTATCTATGAAAACCTATTAAACACAAGGATACAAGTTCTGTATTACGAAGTCCCTAGGCTGCAAGTAGCTGAAACAATATACTAGGTGAAGTGTCAGTGTGTAGTTTCCCCTTTTTGATAAACTTCCTCTAAGCATCCTCTACTAGTTGCTGTCGGAAAGAGGACCAGAGAGGTCTGACTATAGTGGCTTCTACATACTTATTTCCAAGGTCATCTCACCCTAGAGGACAAAACAAACAAGATATGCATATCAACTCCAATTTCTCTGTTTTTGCAGTCCAAAGATTATCTTTAAATTTACAATGTCATCTTACAGGCAAGCTATAAAGCTTTTAAATATTTCATTTTATTAAGTAATGTCATTAACGTATAACACTTTTTCAGTTACATCCATTTCAGTAAAATCATTTCAGAAAGTGACTGTTGCATTGTGTTTCGTTCATTTTTTCAGATTCATCCGATTCACTGCATGACATTTATTCTCTGTTGTACATTGACATCAAAATACAAACAAAACACTGTTTCTGTGACTGATTCTATGGCCTTTAGGGATGTTTGTTGGATAGACACACTATCTATAGCTAATAAAGACTCTGCCTTCCTGGCAGTCTATTTTGTTCTCAGACTCCAGATATTAACTATTTTTTCCAGATACTCTTTTTTGTTTGCACATAAATGTTTCTGAGTCTTCTAAAACTTGAGTCAAGTGATTGAACTCTGGCCCTGCAGTGTTTGGGTCATCCCTCAGGACTGGCACTGAATGCTGAGTGCTAGGACTTGTTAATAGAGTTGTGAGGTTATAAAAGTAGAGAGATCTGAACAGGAGCTTTGTTTATGTGAAAGCCAGTCAAATAGTCGATGCCATGCCATATATCACAGAGAGTGATAAAGCTTCTTGCAAACAGCACTCCTCCTTTTCCCTTCATAACCTCTTCCTAACATTTTGCTCAGGATTATTGTAGGCAAATAGCATTAACGCTGTAGGATGGTGGTATGCACCCAGGAACTGCAGCTCTGATGGGGCAGCACCTTTAGAGCTTCAAGGGAACTGCCACTACTATGTTCTGGATGGAATGAGTGACAGTCTGTCATCACAACTGCATGGTGTTTCTGCTTCTCCACTGCCAGGCACATTGTGCTCATTTATATCTGTAAAAAAGGAAGGCTAAGTTAATTGAAAATTATGCCAGTTCCATCCACTATGTGAATGACCACAGAAGGTGAGAGACAAGAGGATGAAGGCCAGTGGATTTTAGCTTGACATGACAATGTAGGTGATGAGTTATCCGTTTGATCAGAAATTATTATGTAGTGTATGAATGGATGGAGGAGTTTATTTAACACTTGAAAATTTAGATGTAGAGATCTATATATTTACATTTATATACATGAAGTATATATGTTTTTTTATATATATATACACACACCATGACTGATAAGTTGGTAAGTATTTTTACTAAGATGTGATGGCTGTTTTTATAGTTTACATGTTGCTGTTTATATTGTAGATAACTATTTAAAATTGCTTTCCTTTATACCAATCTTTTTACACAATCATGTTAAAAGATACTTTGTAGAAGAAGTAAACTATTAGAATGTGCTTGTTACTACAATTACTATAAAAGTAAGGGTTTAAAGAGATGATAGACTTAAGTATTATAGAAATACATGTAACCTACAGGATTGAATACTCTTGAATGCAGAGCAGAAAGCAAAGAAACCGTGTGTTGTACTGAAGAAATGTGTATAGTCAGACTCATCTGGGTTATTTCCATAGAGATTACTCTAAGTGATATCCCAGAGATGCCAACATCATGTGCAGTGCATCTGTCCAAAACATGATAAGGATGGAAAGCAGCATTATAGACAGCAGACATATGGCAAAATAGAACCAGCTGTCTGATTATAAAACTAACCATGCAACCTCAAAACTGAATTTCAAATCCCAAATGAAATCTATGCTGGTAGATACTTGAAAAAAAGGAGGAGGCACACCGAGTCCAGTGGCCCTTCTGTAGGACTCAGCTGGAAGGCAAAATCCTGAAAAGCAAAAGCTGTATTTTATCCAATAACTGCTGAATATAAAGTACAAAAGTAGAGCAGGATTGTTTCTTCCTAGGAGAGGGTATTAGCCACAGAGTCCCTGTGGCCTTGTGAAGCCCCGTGAAGTCTTTGCTGCACTGTCACGCTGGGGGGTTTTCAGCAGATAGGTGAAGAGGGAATCCAGGGTGGGTGGAGGTGTGGGAGCTGCAGTTGGAAGTCATAGAATCATAGAATCATTGAGGTTGGAAAAGACCTCTAAGGATCATCGAGTCCAGCCGTCGACCCAACACCATGTCCACTAAACCATGTCCCTAAGTGCCTCATCTACTCGTCTTTTAAATACCTCCAGGGATGGGGACTCCACCCCTTCCCTGGGCAGCCTGTTCCAATGTTTCACCACTCTTTCAGTAAAGA
>NW_008795029.1:3938264-3938480 GCF_000699145.1 Aptenodytes forsteri
TAGAATCATAGAATCATAGAATCATTGAGGTTGGAAAAGACCTCTAAGATCATCGAGTCCAACCGTCAACCCAACACCACCACCCACTAAACCATGTCCCTAGTGCCTCATCTACTCGTCTTTTAAATACCTCCAGGGATGGGGACTCCACCCCTTCCCGGGGCAGCCTGTTCCAATGTTTCACCACTCTTTCAGTAAAGAAATTTTTCCTTACAT
>NW_008795029.1:3938587-3973430 GCF_000699145.1 Aptenodytes forsteri
TTCTCCAGGCTAAACAGTCCCAGTTCCCTCAGCCGCTCCTCAGAAGACTTGTTCTCCAGACCCCTCACCAGCCTCGTTGCCCTTCTCTGGACACGCTCCAGCACCTCAACGTCCTTCTTGTAGTGAGGGGCCCAAAACTGAACTCAGTATTCGAGGTGCGGCCTCACCAGGGCCGAGTACAGGGCCCTGACACCTGCAGAGTCAGGTGTCTGAAACCCAGAGTAAGAGACAGTATTTCATATGCAGGCCAGTGCTAAGCATTTCCGATTTGCTACATTTAGTTAGCTTCCCATTCAAAGAGTGAATTTTATGCGGGTTTTTTTAGGCACACTGCACACTTTGCTTGGTAAAAAGCCTAAGGCAGGGGTCTTAAACACTCACTGATCAGGCTTTTATACACTAAGCATTCTGACATCTAACTTGCTCATATGTTTCTCATATGAGAACCAACTCTTTATCTGTAGAAGTGGCTCCATCAGAGAAGGAGCCTGTAATTGCTAAGCGTTGTCATAGCCGTGTTTCTACAACCTTCTACCCTGATACGTAGCAACAATAATGGACGGACAACCCTATTTTATTGTGCTACTGTGCCCATCAATATCCTACTGTGCACAAGCATGCTTTTATATTTTTGTATATTTCTGCTGATGTGAATGAAGTTCTTGAAGATGTTAATAATGTATAGCAACAACATTGGATCTGTTATCTGCAAGGTAAATTCTAAATCTCTGCTTTCCAGAGTCCCGTTTATACACTTCAGACTTGTTTTTTTCTTACTAATAAATGCTTAATAACCATACCGAATTTTCTCTGTTTCGAAAGATTCTGATAAGCCTAAGCTGAAAATGTTAGAAAAATATTGTGTTGTGTACCGGGAAAAGATCGTGTTGCCAAAGCAGATGAAACAGATGGCGTTGATGTACAAGCTAAAGGAAACAAGGAAGTAATAACTCTTCGTATTTTCAGTTCTGTTTCATGATGGTTTGTGCCCAACCATAAGGTTCTAAGTTACTGCAGAAAAATAGAAAATCCAACTATATCATGAAGCTGTTTGCTGTGCACTGAGACAGAGAAGTGCCACAATAATGTAGTGGCTGGGACACCTCTCTGAGTCCCAGTCTTTGATCTACGGAAAGTTTTAGTATTTTACAAAAACTGAAGATGGATAAAACACTGAAATAGTTGTTTAGACTACGCACTGAAACTCAGTTTCTCAATCTCAGATAATAATAACTGGGCTGAAAAGTAATGCTCGCTCAAGATTCCTGTTTTTGTCTTGTGAATCTTCAGCACTTCAAGTGTGTAATCATATCAATCTCTAGTATCAGGCCTCATTTAATTTAAACATCAAAGAACATGAAACAGACGAATAGTCCTGTTGACATGACAAAGAAGGATGTTTACGTCTTCCTGGGAGCCACCAGTTATCAAAGAGACGACTTCACTGTTCCAGCTGCTGTTAGGCAGCACAGAGACGTTCCTTCCAGCACAGCTATAGATTGCCACAATAAAATTTCCTCTTTTACGTATACTTGTAGGCCTTTTTTAAAGATTTTTTTTAACTGTATGTAATTATGAAAAGTGTTAACATTTCATCTTTTTTTTTTTTTTTGCTTTGAAACCTATGAGAAGGAAGCTGGCCTGTTTCATCTGTGGTAACTCCACAGCCACCCTCAAGATACCTTGTGTTGCATGTGCAGACTGGAGGTTTGCACATCTGATCAGAGGACTCTGCAGGGTTTGCAGAACCCCATGACAAAACACAAGCCACGTGCCACCATGCTCATTTGGTCAAGCTGTCTAGAGGTTGCTTGCAAGCGGTCCATAGCTGTGTGGCATCTGTGTAGGCAGTGGCAGATGAGGGAGCATGCCATGCCTGTAGTGTCTTTCAGCACTGCTTTGTGTCAGCAGCGTAGCCCTAGCCATGCCCTAGCAGGCGTTTTTGTGGTTGCCTGCTTCCAGTTCGCTCAATGCTATTACCATCCTAGAATATCAAAATATAGTGAGTATATATGGATGAAATAGCTCTTCCTTAGAATTAGGAGGTTTGTCCTCTGCATGCTGTAGAAACACTCCACAGCTGGTATTTGCAAGACATCTAAATGAAAAAAGCCCTCTAGTTTTCTGTTAAACATTTGTCCTGGCTACAATATCAAACACAAATTTGGTGGGTTTACAAAATCATTGGTTAGTAACTGACAGCATTGTTCTTTATGGTCACCTTCTAACACCCAAAGTGGAATCCATATGGATGCACATTTGAAAAAGAAAAAATTACTTGGTTTATAGTAACTGTGTTGCTTTGAGCCACCACCTGTGTGGATCCTGTGATCCAACCCATATTTTTGCTCTTTCTCACTCATTGTGAAATCCGATTCTGAAATAGCTATGGGATTGAAATATGGTTGCAACTGTGTGTGTTTATTGTCTCCTGCTGCTGATGGTGAGTTTGTCTGAAGACAGGCCATGTGTGGCAATAGTATTACAAACATGGGTATTTTAAAGTTACGGGCTTGTGTTCAGATACGTTCCAAAACCTGGCATAATACATAGGCATCATTGAAGGCAGTTTAAGACAAACTGTTTTACATCACAGTTGCAGGGGTTTAAAGCATGTACATGCCATGACTCACAGTAACTTAGCTGATGGGTGGTAATTCATTAAATTACCTCTGTTTCATTGTGGTTGGTGGTGTGCCAACCTTGAGGTTTTTATCAGGCACATTAAACATTTACCCTTGGAGTGGGATCTATGCCAATAAATTCTTGAAGAATCAGAATTATTTTAGGTAAGTACCTGTTCTTTCTTTTGCTAGAAATGCCTTGGATTTTCACGGTAATTGTTCTTCACAACTAGACATTGCATATATATTCATACACATGTATGTCAGATGGAGTTTATTTATTTGTATATAACTCAGTGGATTCATCTTGCCAATTATTAGGTTATTTAATCTTTCTTAAAGGTGGAAATGTCTTTAAATACAGTGACAGCTTGGCAACTGCCCTTTCACTGGGAGCTTTTACTTTCCTTCTCCTGCTTCAGCGACAGAAGACTTTTTTAGCATGCCCAAGAAGTTCCCCAAAAACACTGCTGTTACTCATATCTCTTAAATCATGAAATATTAGACTTAAAGCTTTGATCCTGCACAGTGGAAGCATATGCTCTGCAATTTAGGGAGACAAAACAAACTAGAAATATTTGTCTCAGCTCAGAATAAATTTCACAGTTGTATCTAGGAAGTCAGTTGTTCAGTTCCTTTTTGTCATATATGTAATTAGATATGTATATGTAAAGACTTCGATAGGCACGTTTAAGGTAGCCATTTCTCAAAGAAGATGAGAATTGCAGTGTGATCCTTCTAGTTTTACTTTTTCACTAGTCCTGAACAGAATAGTAAATAACGGAAAATAAATTGTTTCTTGTTGCAGCCTTTATCCTCATCTCTACTCAAGAGCATACATTAACTTTAGAAATCCTGAGGACATCCTTCTTTTTAGAGATCGCTTTGATGGCTATGTCTTCATTGATAATAAAGGTTGGACTATTTGTAAGATATTAAATGTGTATGTATACATATACCATTTTAGAACATTAATTTATTTCCTTTTTGCTAATTATGCCAGTTTTTTTCTCAATATACAGATAATTACATAAAAATACATTAAAATCTATCACTTAAAAGATAATGAAGTGCAAAATATATTTGTCCATGCAGTCTTGCTTGTCTATGTGGTGTGCATGCTTTACCTGCATTCTTGTACCTTAAGCAGTACACTGTCAAGATCCTATTAAGATAATTATCTTATGCAAGCTTCACAATTCATCACAACAGTAACTGAACACATTGCAAGCATGAATCATTACATCTTCAGTGTGTTTCTGTGATATAAAGTTGTGCCACTTACTCCCATTTTGAAAAAGCAAGACGAAAACTTGACTTCATCATTTTGGTTGCCCACTTAGAGATACGTGCAGCTTGACTTTTTAGAGCGTTTGCAGACATCTGGAGTTGAGTTCCAAGAAGAATAGCGACAAAATTGGTTGCCATCTTCAAAATGTTCAGTCTGCAAAAGTTTGCCCAACAGTAAAGAAAAACTCTGTAATGTAGGTGTGGGTAAATCCAGGTCTCCTGCAGTAGCATGAAACTGTCACAGCCAAGAAATGGTGCTTTCCCTTTAGCGGTTCCTTCCTCATTCACTCATACTTTCTGGAAAAAATTGCATAGGTTGTATAAAACAGACATAGATATGTGGGGTTTTTGTATAGACATTGTCTATTCTGTGCACTCAATGTTGTTGAGGTCCTGCGAAAAGCAGTCCTGTCCACTCTTACTGGAGAGTTGATCTCTAAAGAAGCTATCTGTCAAACTAACTAATTCCTCTTCAGCATTTCCTACCTGAGATATTTTATAGCCTTCTAACTTAATCAGGTTTGGATGGATTTTCCTAGAGATGGAGAACAACACATTCCTTGCAGTGTGTGATTCCCAGATTTCAAATTCTGGGTGTTTTGATGAAAAACTAGAAAGAAACTATTTTTATGATTCTGCCAAGACTTCACTTTGTCTAAATTAAGCACATTCTTCAGTGTTACGCTGGACTGAAGCCAGAATATTCTGTACATTGCAAAACTGAGCTTGGACACAGCTGGCCAGTTTGGCATGATTGTTTGTGCAAATCAAGAGCACAAGTTTTGATTGAAGGTGCCCTCTGGTGAGGCTTGTGGCAGCATGGCATTTATGAGGATAAAATTAAAACAAGGATTACCAGGTTCAATAAGGTTAACAAACGTTCTAGCAGATTTAAGCCAAGTTTTCAGTGGACTTGAGCGAAGTGTGATCTTGAACTTGCTGCAAGTGGAAACCAGGCGAAATTCAAGAACTACACACAGTTCTGACTCCAGTCCAAAGAAGAATCCAGTATTTAAGGCAGAATTCAAAACAAAGAATCCATGCCAGTAAACACAGGCAAGAAGTTGCGTAGTCCATCATAAACAGAAAAAAAAGTTTCACACAATTCTACATGCTGAGTTTTACAGTTTTCGTTCTGAAAGAAGGTGGTATGTTTTATTATTGCATATTACCCAGCATTTACTTATTTTTTAAGCTTTTTGGCAACAAAACTTTACAGAAGCAACTCAATTGTTCCAGATTCATTTCCCAGTAGTACTTATCACTTGTCAGGCTGAGATTTTATGTAAATTTTTCTAATCAATGAATATCTGTGAGGAATTAGAAGGGAATTATAAATGATAATGCAAGAATTGTATTGTGCAACAGTAGTCATCTTCATTTTGACAGTCTTTGTTAGCATGTCCAAAAATATTTAATGTTTATGTATATCATTAAAATACAAATGTATTTTGTTTTGAATCTAAAATACTGCTACATGTAATTTTTCAATAAAAGTTTCAGATGGGATTGTAGAAACATTCACCTTTGATTTCGAGTAAGATTGCCCAACACAAGTTTCAAGAGTTTTGAAAATCTCACTTGAATATAAGGAATGTTTCTCCCCCCTCAAAAAATTAAGCACTGATCTCTTTTAAGGTTTGGAGTATCCTGCAGTGGTTGAATTTGCTCCATTCCAGAAGATTTCAAAAAAGAAGCTGAAAAAGAAAGATGCCAAAGCCGGGAGCATTGAAGACGGTAAACATATTTTCTTGGCGTCACAGTGGAAAATAGATTCCATTTCTGTCATGTATTGCAAAGTATTAACATAATCCAAAAATTTTTCTTCACAGATCCAGAATATAGGAAATTTTTAGAGAGTTACTGTGCTGATGAAGAGAAAATCTGTGCCAATCCTGAGATTCTTTTGGGAGAGATTGAGGCCAAAACAAGGGAACTCATTGGTCTGTTTTCTTGATTTTTCTTATTATTGAGAATATTAATCTTATTTTTATATCTTGATGGTATTACCTGCAAGAGCTGACCTGTTCAGTCTAACAGAGATTGAGATTATCGCAGTTAAATTTTTGTTATCCAGCCAAGTGGTGACAGGAAATGCCCCACCTATTCTTTTAAGTCTCTATGCATGGAATCACTTGACTTCACTGGAAGTTTTGCATGCACAGTGGCTTCAGAAATGGGTCCTTAATACTTCTGAATACTTACAGATGTATTAAAAGGTGGAAGATTTATTTTTAAAAGATAAAATAGCTGAATACTTAACGATTGATCCCTGATACTAGATGCTTTCATTGAAAAACGTGAAATCATCTCTCGTTCTCAAGGTCAAGATTCTGCAAAAGCTTTGAAAGTAAGGCAACACCTTGTTTTCTGTATGCATGCAGCATGACTTTCACAGTCTCGGGGGGAATCTTTAGTAAGATCAACACTGAAATCTTCAGTGCCAGTATGCAGCTTTCAGGATGACATGGAATATTGATGTGCTGTATCTCCAAGTGAGAGTATGCAGAACACTTACTCTTTCCCTAGGTGTGACAATTGAGTAGGAAAAAAAAAATCTACTTTTGCTATTATTTTTTTACTGTGTAAAAGTAGCCACCTCTTTTGATTAAAATCATAGAATAGAATCGTAGAATCATAGAATCATTTAGGTTGGAAAAGACCTTTAAGATCATCGGATCCAACTGTAGACCTGACACTGCCAAGTCCACCGCTAAACCATGTCCCTAAGCACCATGTCTACACGTCTTTTAAATACGTCCAGGGATGGGGACTCAACCACTTCCCTGGGCAGCCTGTTCCAATGCCTGACAACCCTTTCGGTGAAGAAATTTTTCCTAATATCCAATCTAAACCTCCCCTGGCACAACTTGAAGCCGTTTCCTCTCGTCCTATCGCTTGTTACTGCTGTTTGTCTGTTTGTCCGTGTTTGTGACAAGCATTTCTGTAGTGGCATTAATATTCATATGCATAAATTAATAGTTGACTGGAGAGATTTGGAACTTAAACAATTTAGAGGAAGTGGAAATGCTAGAAGTACGGACATTTAGATAATTCTGTTATCATTAAAACTTGTTTGTTGCTTTTCTCGATAGGGATCCCCAACAATTTTTATTTACCCCAAGTCTTCCCTAGTACTTGACAGCAGAGCAAAAGCAGTCAAAATTTTCTAAGAAGATTACAATTTACAAAAAGTTTACAATTTCAAGAAAGATTTATTAACTTAAAAAAATTCTATCAATGAAAATGATTAGTCTGCAGAGTTGCACATTTCTGAGTACCGATATTGGCTGAAGGCAGCTTTACATTAGGAGTTTTAATGTTTTGTTTCTGTTAAATCACAGGAAATCAAATTGCATCATAGCCTTAGTCATGACTAGGGTCAAGTTCTGGACTCCCAGTGCAGCTTATCCTTTCCCTAGACCCTCCAGTTACAATTTGTGATCGCTTTATTTGTTCTGCTATTCAAAACTGTGACCATTGCTATCAATATAAAAACAAAGATTACTTCAGTGGATAGCATATTTATAGCAAAACTATGTAAGGGTTTAGTTGCATGTCCAGTTTCAAAGGTGTTACTCCTACTGAAGTCAATGAAAGACGTGCCCAGGACTTTGTTGGCAGAATTGGGCCTCACGCTCTCAGCATTTCTCCAGGTAGTGTTACTGCAAACCAACATGTTTTATGCATCACCTCAGATGCGTTAGCTCATCAGTTTCAATGTGACAGATATAAAACAGATTTTCTCTGTAACAAGATGAAGGTAAGCTCATTCTTCTGGCTTGTTTGTAGAGAGCAAGATAAAATATAAAGTTATTGCTGACACAGGTCTTCATTTTGTAATTTATTTTCTTTTAAAATTTCTTAAACATTTTAAGAAAAACCTCTTAGATTTTATTTGCAGTAAGGCCCATAAATAAGATGGGTAAGATTGAGGTTTGATAAACATTATTTTTTGCCCTCCTCTTTTGATAGTACTCATCACATTGCCTCTCTCCCTTGAACTTCAAGTTATAATTTCTGATGAAACCTCTTGCATCATAGCCTTAGTCATGACTAGGGTCAAGTTCTGGACTCCCAGTGCAGCTTATCCTTTCCCTAGACCCTCCAGTTACAATTTGTGATCACTTTCAGCGTGTAAAAGTGCCCAGAGGCAGACACTGCTTGGACAGGGGAACTTAAGGGAGCAGGATAGAGAGGCAGAGCTGCAGATCTGAGAGACTGGTAGGGAGGGTGCTGGGGACCTAAAATTTGTCAAAAATTATGGGCAGGTGGGAGGGTGAGGGGTAGCATGGAGAATCTAGGGATAGAGGGAGGAAGATCTCAAATCAACAGTCTTTTTTGGTTATTGCTTTTGACCAGTGATATGTGCTAAAAATAAATACTGAATCCTATTAAGCCTTCCCATTCATAACTGCCTAACAAGGTTTTATCATTAATGAATGGATTGCCCCCAGGATATTCACACTTCCAAGACAAAAACATTCAAATGTTCTTGGGATATGAATTGTGTCTAGATTTTGGCTATGCCATTTCAAATTTGATGAAAACTTCTTGTATTTCTTCCTTTTTTTTTCCTTATTTTTTTTTCTTCCAAATCCTGTCATGCCTTCTAATAGTGAAATTTTCTTCTGGTTTGAGGAAGAGTCCTATAAATAACTAGAGCAATTTCTAGTAGTAGACATTTTCTGCAACTCCATCCCAACTCCTGGGACATCTAAGACTGACAAAATTTGTTGTAAATACTCACAGCTATAAGTACATGAATTCAAGTTTGAATTCAATACTGACAGTCATGAATGCTGTACATGATACAGAATTTGATTATGTTCTCCAAGTTTTTGTAGAATTTGGGGATGGTTCAGGCGGGTGGCTTAGGCTGGATTTTGGAGTGTGGAGACGGCTCTGTAACATAAGAATGCCTGTGTGATCCAGTAGATGAGGCATTTTATTTGTTATTTGGGAAGTCAGAGTTTTATTGAATCTGCTGATACTTTGCTGTGTAACCTGGGACAAACCACTTGTCTCCTACTCATCCCGTTTTCCCGTGGAGAGGTGAATGCTAAATAGTAGTTAAATGGAAATGTTATATGAGAATGAAAATGTTTCCTTCATTATGTACTTTGAAATCTGGGATTGAAAGGTGCTGTGTGAGTTCACAGTAACGTGGGCTGTATATGAACAGCAATATAGCTAGGTTTTGATGTACAAAATTAAAATGTAGGAATAGATGCTGAACAGATTTCTTTCCTTTTTGGTAAATAACTGTTTGATGAGCAAGAGAAAAAAGCCATTCTCTGAGCTGAAAAGATACAACTTTTAATTAAACATTAAATAATCATGCAACGTAGCTCTGTTGCTTCTAACCCTAACAGCAAAAAACCAACAGAGTGTTTCTAAAATGGAATGATGGGAATGCCTTCAAAAATATATTAAATAAATAGATTTATTAATTATTTAGCTCCCTTGCAGATAAAGCTAGAAAAAAAGGGGTTAGTACTGAAGTAAAGAAATGAGTACATCTTTTAGGAGTTGAACACTATATCACAAATTTTTTGTGTTTTAGCTAGAAGAACAACACCCCTTTTGGAATATATTAAAAATAGAAAATTAGAAAAGCAGGTACGTTCAGACTTTTGCCTGAAGTTCAACATTTATGTTTCACATGGTTTTCCGTTGGACAATTTACAATTAATCATTTTGAACTCTTCAGAGAATACGAGAAGAGAAAAGAGAAGAACGAAGGCGAAGAGAATTGGAGAAGAAACGTCTGCGGGAGGAAGAGAAAAGGAAGCGCAGAGAAGAAGAAAGACGTAAAAGAAAAGAAGTGGAGAAGCAAAAGAAGATTTCTGAAAAAGAAATAAGGATCAAGGTACCTTAATGAAAAAAACCCCTGTTTTTCGGTTGAAGTTATCCAGAAGCTCCTTTTGTATCTCACTTACACTGTTTATGCAGTGTACTACAGTACAGTGTGGAGATACCAAACCAGTTTTGACTGGAAGGGAAGTAATGTAGGGCTTTGACTAAGTAGTGCTGCTGAAAACTCTGACTAATTACCTTAGGTACAATGATGTGCTGATGCAGTTATGGCAGGTAACTCAGATATCTTTACACAACATTGCCACATTCTGTGCCGACACAACCTGACAGAACCAAATTGTTCTGTGCTAACATGTTGGAAGATTATTGCAAATATGGCTTTAACACTTTCTGTCATGTAAATCTTCATCTAGCCATACGTGCTGCGATTTTTTTGTGTTTATGCTCAGAACTGATTTATTTTAATAGTATGCTTTAACCAAGTTATAACAAGGTCTTGCTAATGTCAAGCTGCACTGCCTTATAACAATCTGAATAGATGTGCTTTTAATGACCTCACTTAGGTTTATTTTGTGCTGTTATGTCTGGGCATTTAAAACCTTACTCGTGTAAGATAGATGTATAGATAACATAGTTAAAAACTATTCATCTGAACTAAATTTTGTGGTGTTGGAAAGGTTTTAAAGGCCGTTTTGAAGAGGAAAATGGGTGTAAGTCTGTAGCTTAACGCAAGGGCACGCAGACTCACTCCAGTTCTTGTGGTGGGGAGAAGCCACAGAGCTGTGTACTTCTTTCCTCTTCCTTTTCTTCCTGGACAACAGTTGCCTTCACCTGGATGTAAAAAATAGTAAGTTCTGAAGCCAAATTACAGATTTTTCATATTTAGGCGTAAAGAAAAGCATACTAGAACTTTGGAAGAAAAGGGAATTATCCTTTAAAATGTATTACCCAAACCTGGTTGTCCAAAAGACCCCAGTATTTATGACCTATCTGTGGCAACGTGTCCTTGAAAGCTATTTCTGTTTCCTAGAGAAGAGGAAAATATTACCTGAGAGAAACATTATAGTTTTAAATATTGGAGAAGAATAACCTGTGCTCATTTCAGAAAAACTGGTGGAATGAAAAGACTGACGAGATGTTCTGCTTATTCTTCAAATGTTAGAGAAATAGTTTGAGACAGTTGGTCCTTCTATAAAGATTATTCCTGTAATGCTAGACACTGCTCAGGCCCTGTGTAGGTTATTTGTTGTGAAAGGAACAGACTTCTTGGAAGTCTTAATCTCCAAGGTGAAAATGCAATGTGATCTTTTCTGCTAACGTCATAATTTTTTCCTCATTCTGTTTTTCTGTCAGGGTGTATTTATACTAAGCACCTACTTCTATATGCCAGTCTGTCCCAAGTAGTTCATGCATAACACATTTTATATATAATATTTCATGGAGTGAAGTATTAGTCTTGCTCCTTTTGTCTCAGAGGTTCTGCTTTTTATTTTATTGGCAATAACATTGAGCTCCATTATATGATTTCTAAGAAATCGTAGACCATAATAATATCTTTATATATAAAACTTAGGAGAGAAGAGTAAGTGCTTTCTCCAGTATTCTCAGCATATTTAAAAGTGTGCAGTTGAATGCCTGTTAATGATTGTCACTCCTTAGCAAAATAAACTGCCTTAAGTAACTTTTTAAATTTTATACTTGTAAAATATATTCCTAGCATTTAAATATCTTCACTCTTAATAGGTTTTTGATATATTCAATACATTGTTAAAATCTCTGTTACAACAGAGGAAAACAATTTTACATCATAATACAAACAAATATTTCTTAGCTTCTTAAGAAGCCTGAAAAAGGAGATGAGCTGGCCAATGAAAAGCACAAAGAAAAAGGTGAAGAAGCTGACACTGAAGAAAACAAATGGGATAAATCACCTGGATCTGGGAGTATAAAATCCAAATCATTGGAGGGTTCACTAAAAGAACTTAAGGAAAAGTAAGTAATATTTATCTTTTAGGCTCCAAATTAGATCCTAAATGTTTTCATTTGAAGGCTTAAACATGATATAAGTGGTGCGTTGGCTGCGTGTTTTGTCAGCAAGGAACTGATTTAATTCTGCGATGAACCAATCTCTCACTGTCCTTTTTGTAAAAGGTGTTTAGTAACAGCTTACTGACCTGATGGCAGTATTAGTGGATGCAATTTGTTATTTGGGAAGTGTTTTGAAATCCCAGATTGGAAGGATTTCTGCGTGAAAAGTCATTCAGAGTTTCATTGTTATTTCACCTGCTCCCCATCAAGAGCTCAGGTAAGGCCCTCTTTCCGTTACTGATGTCAAAGACTAAATTGCTTCCGATGCCTTACTCTTCCATCACACTTTCTTCATTTTTGCTGGAATAAACAGATAAATGTGTTTAATAAATGGGACAATGTAGTTAAGGTGTGAATGACAGCCTTATGATAGATACGAGCAGAAGGCTGTCTCTGTCTCCCACTGCCTTTTGTGTTGCATATGTAATAGTAGGAACAAGAAGTATAGCCCACTTGTATAACTACTGTAGCCTGGAAATGTCTTACAGATGTTTTCAGCAGCTGGTTCTCTCTCTCATCTTTTGGCACATGTGTCCCATCACAGGCAGGATTCACCCATAAGATACGTAAGATACATAACTAAGAATAATACGCTGCTGAGGTAAAGAATACTTTATTCTTCAGTAGAGTTTTTCAGCCAAGCTCTCAAAAGTACTTTGCAAAATGAAAGAGCTGAATCTGAGATGTCGTGTATATGTGCAACTTGTACATAAGGACAAGCTTGAGCATTTAAATAATTTACCTAAGGTATTATTGTCGTGGTTTAGCCCCAGCCGGCAACTAAGCACCACCCAGCCACTCACTTGCTCCCCCACGGTGGGATGGGGGAGAGGATCGGAAGAGTAAAAGTGAGAAAACTTGTGGGTTGAGATAAGAAGTTTAATAATTGAAATAAAATAATAACAACAAAACCAACAATAATAATAATAAATTGTAATGAAAAGGAAAATAACAAAGAGAACTAAAACCCAAGAAAGACAAGTGAGTGGGATGGGGAGAGGATCGGAAGAGTAAAAGTGAGAAAACTTGTGGGTTGAGATAAGAAGTTTAATAATTGAAATAAAATAATAACAACAAAACCAACAATAATAATAATAAATTGTAATGAAAAGGAAAATAACAAAGAGAACTAAAACCCAAGAAAGACAAGTGATGCAAATGAAAACAGTTGCTCACCACCCACCAACCGATGCCCAGCCTGACCCCGAGCAGTGGCCCCCCCGCCAGCTTTCCCCCTAGTTTACTAGCTACAGTGAAGAAAATTAACTCTATCCGAGCCACAACCAGCACAATTATATGCACAGTATTAGAGGAAGTTTGGGATTGTGCTCTAGGAGCCTTGCAGGCTACCTGCCTGTTCTGAGTAGTTTACATTTTACCTTTGTCCACTTAGGTTCTTGATTTTTATGAAAAGTATGCAGGAGCTGTAAATGTTCTCCTAATGGCAAATAGAAAAATAAAGAAACTTTGAACACTGGAAAATAAAACCACTGGATTTGCTAATTGGAGAAATGGTTCACTAATAATATCCTACATGCATTATTCATCTTTTTTTGTCTCTGATTAAGGACTTCAAACATGGGCCCAGTGTTTCACTATGTTGAGTATGTCCTGAAAGATGCTGACAACTTCCATTTCCTATTCTCTAATGGAAATTGAAAATATTCAGCACAGGGTCAACAGAAACACTTGCAGGGGCAAGTCAGTTGTTTGCTAATAAGGCTTTTTATGTATTAAGCTTTTGGTGGTGCCATATAACATTTTTACTATTGATCCTGTAAGTTTAATAAGTTAATACATTAATGTAGATTTTCCAGGTGTAAAACAGAATCCTTTTGGCTGTGCAGGTACAGCAAGTGTTACCTTGTCTTTCCAAGTGCCCATTTCATCATGATTATTAGTGGGTGTGATTAAGTAGCGAGCTATGAGCTATTTCAGCTTCAGAATTAAAGTTGTAACTACTTTGTCACTGACTCAGAAATCAGTAATAAACTGTAACTCCCAACTCTACATGCAGGAGACTGAATTGCCTGTTTGAAACCACGTTTAAAGGCTCAGTAGCAATAGCTTTCTACCACAAACTCAAACCTCAGTAGGTGCATGAGTGTACATGGTCACATACGGATTTGAAACTATGCCAAACAGAAGTATGCTTCCATTCCCTTTACTTCCATTCACTTCTGCTTTCTCTTTCTCTGGCTGTGTAACTTTCTCTTCTACCTATACTTTGTAATTGCTTACCCCGCCATTTCTGCTCTTGCCTGCCTGTTCGCTGTGACTGAATTTTAGAAAGCTACTTTAACCACTCTTGAGCTGGAGTTTGTATCCCTGTCACCTGCCGACCTCCAGGCACATCCATTCCTTCCTCACCCACAGTAATAAGCAGGGGAAGAGATGGGTACCGGGCAATGCTACGGCAACAAGTCGAGATGCGTCTTTCTGGCTTTTTGGAGGGTCATGCTCTGAGCCTTGCTAGGACTTGAATTAGTGTCTAGAATAGCAAATTAAACATGAAACAAAACAACTTCTAGCCACATACCCCTTGAGAGCTAACATAGTATTTTATATATATCTATCTATGCTAGAGGTACAGTATCTCTGTAATTGTGATTGATTCAGGTATTTGTGACAGCTGGGACGTTGCTTCCACTTGTGAATGTGTTATGCTGACACAAGCACAGTCTTGTGAAATGCTGAATAACTTACCTGTCATTCAGGTTTTGTTGCTGACCTGCAGCTCTTCCTGAGATGGGGCCCCTGTCTTGGCAGCCCCGCCAATGCCCAAGTTCATGGCAGAGACTGACAATTTTCACAGTTCTGTTATTTAAAAAAAAAAATTATATAAAAAGTTACACTTTTATTGATATTAAGCCATTCTAAATGAGAAACATATCACTATTTGATCACTACACCATTAGAAAATCTCCATCCTCTCTGATTCTGTCTGCTGATTCCCAAAATGTGAGCAGACTGTCAAGCAACTTTCCTGTTTCAATTTTAAGTATTTATACATATGTAATATATAAAAAGAAACTGCCTGTATTTGCTCCTTTTAAAGTTCAATCTATTCTGTAATCTTTCTTCATTATTTGCAGTTTGGCTGTATGAGAGAAGCACCCGCTTGCTGAACAGGAACAATGAAGTGAATAAGAGAGCTGAGAATTGTATCATTGTCAAGCAACTTTCCTGTTTCAATTTTAAGTATTTATACATATGTAATATATAAAAAGAAACTGCCTGTATTTGCTCCTTTTAAAGTTCAATCTATTCTGTAATCTTTCTTCATTATTTGCAGTTTGGCTGTATGAGAGAAGCACCCGCTTGCTGAACAGGAACAATGAAGTGAATAAGAGAGCTGAGAATTGTATCAGACAGGCAGCAAAATGTTGCAAACTAATAGTCTTTATGATATAAACCTGTTGCAGCATAGCAGAAATTAAGTATTATGTTGTGGTAAGGTAGTGATCTTTCGCCTAAATAGAATATGCAAAGGTAGGCTAAATTACTTGGAGACATAATAAACAAAAGCCTGGAACACAAGTATTCATTTTCACAAATGCCTTCTGCAAGTTGCAATGTCAGTGAATAATTTTTGTTAAATAGAGTCATAAAACTTTACAAATTGGTACAGGATACCTGCACAATTCCTTCGGGCCCTGAATGTTCCCATTCAAGGGACTACTCATATGCACGAGTCGCCTCAAGAACAGGCCACAAGAGCTAATCACGCAGCATGTGTTTATGTGAAGAGTATTGGGGAACTATTTATGGGATTGCAAAGAGGGATAAAAGTTGAAGAATGGGCCTTCCACAGAGTTGCACAAAAGTCAGATTTTGCTTGCAAAGCTTTGTCTGCTATTTTGAACTGAATGCATAGTCAAGGGCCGGACATACACGGATGAGACATTCAGCAAAATTGCACGTAACCCCTTTTCAATGAGAAGAAAACAGCCTTGCTGTACAATTGATTTAAATACCGTTGAAGTCAAAGGAAGGCTTTGTATTGTATCCTTCAGCAGCTTTCTTTTTACTGTTAATTGCTTGGATTTTCTTTCTTTTTGTACATACTCGTAGGTCACAAAATGATAGTGACAAAGAGCAAAGAGATTTGGAGAGAAGATTTCGAGAAAAAGAACCTGAAAGACAAAGGTATCGATTGGATGATGGCAGAAAGCATAGAGCTTACTATGAGTTTGACAAGTTTGTGAGAAGGAATGAAGAAGAGCTGAAGTGGGGGAAAGGATACAGCCAAGACAGAGGAAAGAAAGGGAACTACAACTACAGCTTCACTGTGGAGGCAGTAGACAAACTGGGTAAAGAGGACAAGTGTGATGACATGGCATCCAAAAAGGAGCGCATAAGAAATAAGGTTCTTTTATTCATTTAGGATAATCTTTCATTAGTTAAATATGCTTCAAGATCACAGGTTTCACTTTTGCAAACTCAGCATAAAGATGCTTTTTCAAAGAAAGCAATTCTTTATTTCATTTTCAGTAAAACCCAGACTTCTTTTTATTGGTATCAGAGGACAACAGCAGTTAAAATAAGTTAAGGTCACAGGTCTCTGCTCGTTCATATTTACAATATATAGAAGACTTTCTGCCTTCCTTTCAACCCTAGCATTTTTAGAGCGCTATTCTTGGAAGCCTCGTATTTTATGAGTGTATTAAAAATTGTTGTACTTCTGACCTGTAGTGAAATTTAAAAACTGTGCCATGCTAGTCTTTTAAAAATGCACTTCCATTACCCAGCTCATAAAATTGTATTACGGATTGGCCAGGCATTGCTCAGTAGGAGAAATATAAGGACTTAAATAAATAGCTAATTCAGAGACCATTGTATTTAGAGGGTGTGACTGTGCTAATTCTTCAGTGTTGTATACCCGCCAGTACGAAAAGGCTGTCCTTTGGTTAGGACAAATTATCCTCATGGTCGTTGTCAGAGAAAGAGCAGGTGCAAAACCAGTGCAAGCGGGGCCTGTGGCAGGGTGCATAGAAGAGCCGTCCCTTATTTGTCTCCCAGAGACAGGGGCATAATTTTTCTCAGACTGTGCCAGGATCTTTTTGTGGATGTGCCAGGGTCTTTTCAGGAGGTGGCTCTCCTTGCCACCCTCATTCTCTCTCCCTTCTGATCCTAGATTTGCCACAAAAGGTGACCGAAACAGTTTTGTGTAGAAATGTATTCTGCACGTGGAACTCTTCTTTCAAACCAAGTGACTGATCTGTGATGTGGGCTAAGGCTGAGGAGGAGTATACGGGTCACGTGCAGAGTGAGTCTGTGTGGAGTGTGCATAGAGCAAGTCCAGGTGGACTCGCTCTGCGTGTCAACTAAGTCACCTTGTGCGAACACAGAAGGCCTGGCGTGCCCCGCTTTTTGTTTATGCAAAGGTCAGCTGGGCAGTATGGGTGAGGTTTGTCTGCATATGCACATTAGCCACTTCCTACCTACGCCAGTGGCTCAAGCTGTAGAACAGTCAGAAAAATGGCTAGTTCAGAAGCAGGAAGATGGGAAAAGCAATTTTCCTCGTGCTTGCCATGCTACTCTTGAAATCTGGTCAAGTATCTGCAACCTTGGAACTGGATGGTGGGCCTTGGGGGCCTTTTGTCAAGCCTTAAGAAGCCGCCTCCGCTTTATTTCTTCCTGTCGCACTTCTGGTAGCTTGCTGAGTCTCTGGATCAGTCCACGTTTCAGGTGCTAGATTTGTTCCCTAAACAAAATAAGCAATATCAGTAAAGTTTTTTTGCAGCCTGGTGACTTTTTTCCTTACAGTATTTATCATGTAGGTAAGAGTTAGGGGCTGAGTTTTCCAACTCACCTGTAGAATTAACAATGCCAACACAAGTTTTTAGGCAGAGATTGAGCTTCTTTCTGAAGTTTGTAAGAATTAATTAGAAAATGGGAAATTTCCGGTGTAAGTAACAGTTGTGCTAGCTTTCATGCGAACTGCAAGGTACAGAGCCTGTGATACGAAAAATCGTTTGGACCCTTTATCATAAACTTTCCAACGGGCACCGCTTGTCAGAGGATCTAGTTTTATGCAGCTGTTTGTGATGTAGAAGGATGTATGTTGCGCATTTTCATACCACACTACAAAGCACTAACTAGAATGATCTAGTTGTATGGCCCAGTAGTCAATCTTGATATCTGGTCTGAAGAGAGAGAGAGAAAAGTGGAGCAAAGAAGACAAAGGTGAAGGAAAAAGAAAGAAAAAGGGAAAATGCATATTGGGAATAAGAAAAAAGAATGAAAGAACACAAGACCAGAATGACTTCAAATTATGAAGGCAATTGAAAATTAATATAGTTTGACGTAGGAAAATTTCAGTGCTCTGCCACTGCCTTAAAATAGGCTGTTTAATTTTGTTTGCTAAACTTAACACAAGACTTTGGTCGAAAAGCTCAGGCTTTGGTGAATGGGTTGCTTGATAACATTAAAAACTGGCATTTGTGAGAGTAAAATACTCTTACTAGGAAAAGACTTCTTAAGCAGAGTTTCTAAGCAGTATGTTTTTTTAATTGAGATTTCAAGAATAAAAAGTGCTCTCCGGAGCTATGGAACATCACCATTTGCAAGTGTGAGGGGTCTTTTCCTTGTAATCTGGCTCCTTCTTCCATTTGCCAGTGATGAAATCAGCATGCTTGTGATTGAGTCACTCACAAAGCCTGCGCGTGTTCCAGTTGTACTTACTTTGTTTATTATCAGTGGGTGAATTCCCCTGCTCCCACACTCAGTATGGAAGGCATGATGAAGCAGAGCAATGACTGCAATTTTATTTTGAGATGTATAATGCATCCATGCATTCCATGTTTAAATCGTGGTAATGATTCATGACTTGTAGTAGCGGGGCACGCATATCAGTTGGTCAAGTTCAGCTGAGGACAGTTTTCTAGCTGTTGCCTGCTAAACTGTTCCCTGGTTTGTCTTATTTTTTTATGGCTATATTTAATATTTGTCATTTATCTGCAGAGTTGCAAGTGCACAGGCTATTGTTCTTCCCAGTTGATGTTAGCGAAGGTAGTGACATATTTCAGTTTTACCTGTTACAATGTGTTTGACAATTCTCTGCAGTATTTCTCCTTGTTTACATCAAATGTATCATAGGATCTTTAATTTTTACAGCTTTCTTCATTTATTCAGAATGCTTGGCTCCCAAGAATAGTGTTGTAAACAAGACAGATGTTAAATAGTCAATTTTCATTACACTCCATTTTTTTCCTGGGTCTTACGAAATGTAAAGTGATTTAACACAAAATCTACTTTCTTCACAAACATTCATCACTTTAAAATCCCACGTATGTGTCCCACACAGGTTTCTCAGAGCGTTAACCACATCTCCTTCCTTCTAGGATCGCCCAGCCATGCAGTTATACCAGCCAGGAGCTCGCATTCGAACACATACGGCATCTACAAGTAAAACCTATGACTGCAGCGGGAAATCCTTTGAAGATGCTCTTGATAAAAAGTATGAGGCAGATAATTCAGCTGGAGGTGGTTCTGAGAAGAGCGAAGAAGCAGAATAAAACGAACTGGAGAAAAGACTTGTGAAAAGGGATGAACTTCAGATTCAGCGTCATCACAAAAAATCCATTTTTTGGCTGTTTCAGAACTCCACAGGCGATTGCACCAACAAAATGATGATAGCTCTGCCTCTTACTGTCTGTAAAATAAAGGGACGAGTGGCTGGAGACGTATAGAGTACCTTACAGCAAAGGAATATAGTCGCTTTTTTACAAAAAGCAGAGCAAACACCATTTGCCTAATTTAAAAGCAGTTCAATATTTTATTAGATTTACCTTGAAATAGGAAACCTCTAATAGTTTTAAAGGAGTATTTATATAAGACTTTTCAGAAGCTATTTCACCTTTCCAAGTCTGAAGGAACGAAATGTAGATTTGCATCAGTTTGAAATCTGAGGCACTTTAAACATATTTGGTGCATGACCTGGGGGTGACGGGACCCCTTCCTGCAAATGGCAGCGGCAGGGGCTGCTGCGGGGCGTTGCAGTCGGACTCGGTGGGACCGGCCCTGGGAGAAGCTCTGGAGCCAGTGGTGTTTGCAGGAGGAGGCCCACGGTTTGCACAGTTGTGAGGAATGTCCGTCGGTATCTGTACCTCATGGTGTTTACGTTGTTTTCCAATTAACTATAGTGTCAGATAAGTGTTAGTAGAGCTACAAGTATGTTGTTAGAGAGTTCGTCATTTTCTGAGCCACTTCTGCCTTTTATGTTTTAATAGATTCTTGTGCTTGAAACAGAAGAAAGCTAACACAAACCTCAGCACTTAAACAATATATCTGGTTTTAATGAATTAGCTGTTTTTATGTTTTTGACTCTGACTTTTAAAAAAAAAAAAGTGGTTGTACAGTGATGACTTTTTATATGCTAATGTTTCATATAAGTTGCAGTTGCAGGATGTGGAAAATGTATGATACATGAACGTTCTGCAGTTCTATTTGTTAAAAAAATAAACACACATGAATGTCAACTACCGTTTTGTAAGATCTAGGCCAAATTCTGCCCTCTGATGCAGGCACATATGTACATACGTGTGTGTGTGTGTGTATATATATATCTTCCATTGGTTTCAATGACAGCCGCGTGTTTACGGAAGGGCAGAACACGTTCATTTGTCTTTCATGGCTGAAAATTTCTCGGTTGTCTGAAACTGAGACCTGCTTTGTCATTGAAGTTAAATAGTAAGATATTAATTTATTTTTACATCCTCTTTGAACATTTTATTATTAAGCATAACATCTAATTGTTCTAAACTGAAAAATTATTTATTGTATTTTCCCAGATATTAAGCATTAAATGGAATAAAAGCAAAAAGATTTTGACTATGATTTTGAGATGTGATCTTCTGCGATTTTTTCATCTATTGCTCTGCTGTGTATGCTATGCTACTTGGTATTCCAGAAGTAGATAAAAATACAGTTGAGAAGAATTTTAGTATCAAGCTACGTAAGTGGGCTGCCAACTAAAATTACTTCAAGCTTAAGTAAAACTGCTCTTAGAGAATCACGTGGGTTCAGCTCCATCTAAAGTTTATCTTGTTTGCCAGGTTTATCCTGACTGCAGAGGAAGGATTTTGTCTTGGCATCCTGGCTGAGTCGGGCAGCGTTAGCACGGGGCAGGCTTTCCCCTCAGCGGAAGAGCCCAGCGTGGGCTGAGGAGAGGGAGACTTGCCAGGAAGGTTCTCCTGCAGTAGAGCCGGGCAGGGCTGAGATCTTCACCAGATGAGGGTCTGCTCAAAAGCGAGCATTTCCCCACCCGTTTGGATGCCCAGGGGAGGCTGGGGAGGGGTCTCGCTCCCTCTGTGAGGGGGATCCGCAAGACCCAGAAAAGCAGCGATTTTGCACGTGGTCGAGCTTGGCAACTTTTGGCTGGCGGTGGCTTTCAGGCTACTCCCCCACCTTCACCTCAGTGCCTAGCTTATGAGTACCTCTTGATAGCGTTACAGGTAGTTGACTAAACACAGTTTATTCAGCGGTAATTTTCCATTTGGGGCTTCTTTCCCGCCTCTTTTAGTTACCGGAGAGCGGACGTCAAACCTCGACTCGGTAAAAACAGTCAGGGTTTAAACACCCGTGTCTGTCAGGTCAGGCTGCCGTGCCCTCACTGACCGGGACTCCTGCAGCCCCTTTGCTCACTTATTTTTGCTTTCTTGTGAATGCAGCCTCCTGCACGGGGGGGCAGAGAGCCTGGCCTTTGACTTCTGTATTCACGTGGAAGGAATACGCAGGACATTCGGGTTCGGAGGTGGAGAGAGCGCTCATACGTGTCTGCACTGCGACCACATCCCGAGGAGCCCCTGCTGCCTGACAGCTTGGCCGCGCCACTCGACGAACTCGTGGGACAACCTCTGTTACACAGCAGGTACCGGCATCGTTCCTCCCGCGTCTGAGGGGGCCAGCGGAAGGTACCGGCCACCACCAGCAGGATCCGAGCATTTCTGTAGCCATGCAACACCTGCCGCGACAAGCTCAGGAGAGACGGGAGCAGCAAGGCAGCAGCAGGAGCACCAGCCCAGGACGCGAGGGAGTGCTGCCCACAGGCTCTCCGCTAAAGTGTGACCCCGAGGAGACGAGAAATGCCTCCTGCCAGCAGAGAAACGCTCCTGGTGAGAATCCCCTCTCTGCGCTGATGGCCATCTCCAGCAGTGCCAGCAGGATGGCGCGTTGCCTGTGGGAGCAAGGATCAGGTTTGGGATGGAGGCGTGTACAGCCGTATCTGTAGGGAAGACTGCACCCCTCACCTGACCGGGGCTCGGGGGGCGCTGCCCGCTGGAAGTGAGCGTGTACCTCATGGCAACGCTGCAAAATATGATGGCCAAAGAAGCAGAATGAGTTTCCAAGCCTGTGCCCCAGTCTCTCTTGCACGGGGATGCAGCAGGGCCCGAGCCTGCTTCCCTTGCCGGGGCAGCCAGGCAGGAGGAGCTGCCACCTGCTGCGCGCTTGCTCGTTCTTCTACGCTTCTCCCGATGACACCAAATAAATGCAGGCTCGCAGCCTGTCTTTGTGCAAACTCGGCGTGGCGTGAGAGCTTTATTGCCACAATAGTAACTTTGTTTTGCAAATTCAGCTTTGCTGTAAGTAGATACAGCATCCCTGCGGAATGGGAATTGTGTCTGGTTACATCGCAGCTGATTTTGGTGCCATCTGTTTTCTCACTTTTAAAATACAACGCTCTACATTTAATAAAAAACTTCACCAGCTTGATAGCTTCCCTGAATGTCTGTTGCCCTGTTTCTTACTGAGTCCTGAGGTCATCGACATCCAGCAATATGGAAGTTGCCCTGTGCATCAAACTGGAATTGGGCTCCAGTCTGTCACGAACTATTGTGTTAAGGGAAACTGATGCGGAACGTAAATATTCAGTTAAAAAACCTGCATTTGTGCCTGTCGTAGTTTTAAAGAGAAGCTTATTCAACTCCAAAACATCGTTCTGACAACTTCACATTCAATTTTTAAACACATTCTGCTGCTTTTTTAATTTAAAAGCAAATGTCTGTACGTTGTTTTCAGAGAGTCTTTGGAAGTCGATGGCTCATCTCCCCGGCCGTGGTAAGCCAACGCTGCTCTTCGTGCTGCAGGCAGTTTCTCTGCTAGCCTCTATTTGTAGCATTAGTCCTGAACGGCCCAAACAAAGGCGTGAAATGTTAACAGGACAAAAACCACTGACTATGCACAAAATTATATTGAACATCAAAATAAAACAGGCTTAAAAAGGAAAAAAAAAATTAAACTCATTTAGTACTTTCCCCCCCCAAACCTGACATAATACAGAATACTAAAAATCAGCAGGAAGTGTGACTTGCAAGTTGGTGGTGCTGTTTGAGTCTTAAATGATGAGAGGAGAAACTTAACATTCTCAAGTGATTATTATTTATTTATAACTGTTTCCTTTGAAAGAAAGAATATGTGAAACAAATGCTAAACCTATTGAGCCTTATCCGATAATTTCCAAGTGACTTAACGCGCTCTGTCTTCCCTGCAGCCGCTTGGGCTTTTCATTGAAGTTCATCAGCTTCTTGAAGACTGAGAATGCCATCTTCTTCCTGCCAAGAGCTGGTTTCTCTCTTAGCAGTTTAACTCTCTCCCAAACCTCTTCACTGCTGCATAACTAAAAACCGAATATTTTCCAGGTCTATTTCATGATTTACACTTCATTAGGCCACATCCTGATCTCCTGAACATGTCCCATTTGCGTAGCGCATCTGCAACTATGTAAATACTATCAGAGGCTCATTACTGTTACATATATAAATATTATAGTATTTTGATTCAAACGGACACAAGCACAGAAGACGTCGGACCGCAGTTGTGAATGCGGTGTTCTTTCTTTGCCCGATTCCAAGTAGCAGCCTTGATTAGAAAAATGAAATACTCTCCAAAAGAGTAAAGACTAACTTCAGGGGGGTTTTAGATGCTGGTACAAAAATGGCATATTGACTCATGGTCAATCCATACTTTCCTCCCAGCATGTGCAGAAGGCAGGAGACACAAAAAGACGCAGAGGTGGGAAGCTCCTTTCTTTTTGCTCTTTAAAAATGTTTATATATTCTAAAGTCAAATATTAATATTCTGCATAAAACTTGCAGGATTTTTTTTTAATTTTAAATCAAGGTCTCAGTTGCCAGCTCTTGTGAGCAGAGAGAAAAGTACCGCTAGAAGGATCCAGCGGGCCAGACGGAGGGTTTAGGTTTTCCACAGCATGAAGGACCTGGCCTGTTACCACTGACCTGTGCCCAGGCCCGTCTTGTGCTGCTTGCCACCTCTGGTTACCGCAGAAATGTGGATGGTTCTACAGAATGAGACTGAAGTGAAGTTCCACCTCATATTGTTTCTTAACAGCGAACTTGAATACGAGCACCGATATCTGACCTTACCTGCTGGAACTTCTTGCATGTTTTTGACAGCTGTTGAAGGTCATCAGCATCTAGAAACGACAGTATGTGTATAATTATGTTCTCGGGCATTCGGACGAGGAAATCGTAATGCCTCTGACATAAATTAACTGCGTACTCCAGCGTGTTGTTGCCAAAGACGTTCCTCACCCGCTCTGTGTTACAAGAAAAGAACAAGACAGAGAAGAATAAACACAAAATAGTCCTCACGTCACCGGATTATTTTAAAACGCGATCATGAATGCAATAAAATTGGGCTAGGAATACTTCAATACTTCGGTGTTAGGAGGAAAGAGGTTGGGAGAGGTTGGGACTCAAGAAGAGACAATAGATTGGGCCATTGCTGTATACGTTGGTGAGAAAGAGGAAGGATGAGCTGATGACCGGCTGGATGCTGGCTGCACCTGGAGTTGCAGAGAGGTTGGGCACGACTGTGGTTCAAAACTTGTCTGAAGCATTGACACAGGCTGGGTGGAGAGCACCTACCAGCCTGGTCCTGCTGGGGACCCCGCAGCCCCCATACACATTGATCAGGCAGACCTATGACGGCCTTCAAGCAGCAAAGAGGGTCTGCAGCTACCACAGCCATTTTTCGGTGGTATGAAGGGAGAGGAGGGAACTGCTGTTCAAAGTACTTCTCTTTCACAGAGCAGAAGAGAACAGAAAAGAGACGTGAAGTTGCACTGGGTGCTGCACGGCCTCACGTTGCAGGGGTACAGCGTACAAAAGCTCCCACTCCCCCGGCTGGTCGCAGGTCCTGGCTCTGGCCCCAGCGCACGGGAGGCTCTGCAGGAACAAAGTTTGAACGTGCTGCCCCTGAACAAGCCATTCACACAGCCCCAAAGGTATTTTCCTTGCCTTTTTAGCCCTTTTACTGGACATAACCACGGGATAAACGCCCTGCTGCTGAGGGAGAGAGGATCTGTCAGGGCCCCGGGTGTACCAAAAGGCTCTGCAGCCTCCTCCCGCCCGCTCCGAAGGGTTTGGCTGGCTGTGTGTTTCCTGGCTTGACCTCGGACCTCCTTGTCCACTACTGACCCATTGGTGAGGGCAGGGCTCCTGCCCACCCTGGCTCCCAGCTCCCGGCTCCCCTTCCCTTGCAGAGCAGCCGTCTCTCCGCTGCTCCTGCAGCTGCTACCAAAGAGAGAGGACTCGCTCCAGTGACAGCATCGTCGTTTAGTTCAGAGTTGGGTGTTCCGCCTCCCCTCCCCTGAAAAGCTACAACTCAAGACAATCCATCGAAATTAAATTAAATACTCGAGAGAGGTAATTTAGCCCTCCACACAGGGAAAAGTCCAAAACAATTAAAAAGGGAATATTAAATGCAGTTAGCTTAGGAATGTCACATGAAAAATGAAAAACACTTCCACAGCTGAATAGGCTCGGTGTTGTTTCCTTAATTTATAACACTATCCCGCAATGCAAACATTAAAGGTGACTGACTGTGTATTGAAAACGTTTAAGTTCCTTATTTAAAGATCAAATACCTAAGAAGAAAACACTTGGAAATGTATTACATAGGGTAGAAACGTGCTCAATGGGTATTTAAGACACACTTCCAATGACTTGAGATTTCTCCGTAGCTACACTGTTAAGTAACAGGTTTAATGCTCCATCCATTACAGTCACTACCATGTAATAAGAACAACAAAAAGACAATTCCAGAAAGTGATTTAGAGGCCTAAAAGAAAGAAGGAAATGAAATAAAATAGCTGTCTTATATGATTACACCCCATGCTTTCAAATTGTTGACATTTTCTCCGAGAGAGAAACTTCACGGGTGAGTATGATAATTCTTTACATTTTGCTTACGCAAAAAAGATAACTAGAACTGCAAACTATATGCAAGCATCTCCCACAATAATATTAACTGAAACAGGGGAGAGTAATGAAATTTTAGCATGATTTCATAAATCAAATGAAATCCCTAGATATAGAGAAAAAATTTCTTAACAAGTTAGAAAAAAAAAAATTAACCATAGAATAGAAAAAAGTCTTATTCACTAGGGCTGAGGGGACTTCTGACACATTGTTTATTCTCTGTTTGCTAGTGCAATACTTGCTCTGTAACTGCCGATCCAGCAAAAATTCTGCATGGAGTTTCTTCACCTCCTTTGGGAACACCTTCTCGTGACTAGGTTGAAAGGAAATCCTCCAAGTACTCCAGATCACCTACAGGAATCGACAGCATGAAAAAAGAATAGAAGTTAACTTAGTTTGGCCAAGAAGAAATGTGGTAAACGGGGTATACCTGATTTATCTGGCATTTAATAAAGTGTTTGATTCCATGCTAAATGGAAATGATTAGACAAACCATAGAAGCTGGAAATTAATTCAAGAACTGCGAGCTAGGTGAAAGAGCTGGCAAATCGTAGAAAGACAAAACACTCAGGACGAAATGAGAACCACGGCGGAGACAGGTAATTAGCTGGCTTTGGGCTGACTTCACACACTATTTCCACGAATGACCAAGGCAGGAGTCAGCTAGTGGTATCCGGAGTCATAAAACCAGGGCAACACGCGATAGTGCAAAACGCAAGTACCACGCTTGGGGACGAGTAGCAAGAGCGCTCTTAACTGAAGACTTGGATGGAACCCGCCGGTTGTTTTTTTAACTCAGTCATGGGAAAACCACAATCCACACTAGGACGTGGTTCTGTGAAAGTCAGTCACCGTCCTCGAGTGTGTCAGGCAGGGCACGTCCCAGAGACGCAGGGGAAACCTACGCCTGGGCAACACACCCTCCTGAGACCTCCCCTGGGACACCCGAAAAGCTGCTTGCCCCTGCTCAGGAAAGATGCTTTCAAGCTGGAAGGAGGGAGCAGAGCAGGACAAAGAGGGAGGGAAGACCCGAGCAAGCTCCTGCTCCCTAAGAACACATCACACAGGAGATGGTTGAAACCAGGGAACAAGGGGGGGGCGGGTTTGAACTAAAGGGTGCTCCTGGCACAGGAACGATGCATGTATGTCCTGTATTCAAAAGGAGATGAGCCTGGGACGTGACCACACAGAAGAACAGGCAGGCACCCAGCCTGCGGTGCTAGCTTTCTCCTGTGGCATCTAAGGGTGGAATGAACAAAAAAATTCTTGATCAACCAAGAATCATGGTTGATCACTACACTGTCACTACATGTACAGGACTGATTTTCTTGAAAACTTAGCCGTAACTGCTGAAAAAACACTGCCTCTATAAAAGCAGCCTGTGAGGTGTGACAGATCACTGCTAAATGTTACCCGATGCTACGGCTGATGAGGGAGACAGGTACCAGCTTTTTTGAAAATGCTCATGGTTTTGGGTAATGTTTCAAAGTTGTTGAAGTTTATAAGCAGCTCTGAGAGGGAAAGCAAAAGCGGTTTTGAGGGGCTTCTTTTTTTCCCCATAGGGTAAGCCTTCGGACCCTCAGGTGGCAAATGTTGGCAACTCCTGTATCAAACACATTTAAAATATGATGTGATTTTTTTAAGGTGGGTAGTTTCCCTTTTAAAAAATGATTTAGCTCCTTTTAAGAAGAGGAATGAAGCTCTTGTGTCTGAGGTGCTTCTAAAAAGATCCTTGTGCCGTAAGATATAGAAAAGAAAGCAAATTACTGCTGCCACTGAACTCTTAGCTATTTCATTTCTTGATAATGGGTGTTTAGCTTTCTGCTGTTGAGATTTTGTGTGTGTGTGTGTTGTTCTATGATATACTATCGTTCAAACAAAACCCACGAAGGATTTCCAAACGCTAGCAGAATGGAAGCGTCGTAGAACTGCATCCTTGAGAAAGAAATGTAAATTTGTGCTTTCTCTGGAGAAAAGTTTACCGTCAGAATCTTGCTCAGCAGGCAGGAAAGAGCATTCAATATAAATTTTTAAATTATGTCACTTTTCAAAACATCTTTTGGCATTACTGTACGGCTGTTTGACAGCTTTCCAGGGTGTTGTGCAGTTTCGGCACTAACAGAGAATTTCCTTTCCAGAAGCGCAACCACGCAATAAATTTTTTTTACCTTGCTGGTGTCAGCACCGGTGAACGCTTGGGAAGACACCCGCGTCCAGACTCATCCTGCCTCCTTACCTCTGCACTGGTGACGGTGAAGCGGTGGAAGTCTTTGCTGGGGGGAGGAGACTGGCAGTGGAGCTCGTGAAGGGTCTCCTGCAGAAGGGACACCATGGTGCTCGTTCCTCCGAACCTGTAAGCAGCAAAACCAGTCCCCGTCTGCCAAGACTGCTGCTATGGACCTGGTGCGTCAGCTCAGCCGGCTCCCCCGTCTTGTCACCGTGACGGTGTTCACGTATCCGTGCCTACCTGCCCAACAGGAAGGATTAACTGCCAAAGCCTTCTGCGGGTGCACAATGCTTTCAGAAAGCCTATGGCTAGAGCCACAGCCACAGCTATGATCTCCGTGTAGCACCGAAATTCCCCGGCTGGCTTTGCAGTTACCCTGCAGCGGCCGCCGGGCTAATAGGGCTCGATGGCTACCCTTGCCAGGCTGCTGGTTAGCACCAGCATCACTGCAGCAAAGGCTGCTCGAAATGCTCTACTGAAGAGAAAGGACCTCCACAAAAGCCTTTTATTTTGCATAGCACGGGTGGCTTGTGTTTCTGTCAACTTTCTCTAGTTGCTGAGGGTCAGAGGAGACAAAATCCTCTAGAGTGACATCGAGATATTGAAGGCGGGGGATGGGAGACAAAGGAAGAACAGGGCTGCCTCTTGGTACGATGACATGATCTGATTTTTACACAGATGACTAAGGCCTCGATCCTCCAGCCAGGTGACCTTAGGTACCAACGCCTGCTCACACCAAGCGGCTGGTTGCAGGGCTTAGTCAGTGCCTGCTCCTCAGGGAGAGAGCTCTGCCTAGAGAATGCTCTTGGGAAAGGCATCATCGTTCAATCAATTCAGTTTCTAACAATCAATAAAAAGGAAGGGGCGGTGAATCTACCGCTGGGATCCTAGGGGTCTGAGCCCAGGGGAGCACCCAGAAAAGGCCGGTCGAGTCTCCTTCATTCAGAGCTCACCACCCGGCTGTGACATCTCGATGCTGGAGGACGACTGAGCTCCCGACCGGCTGGGGCGCTGCCTCCCTGCTGACCTGCCGGTCCTGGCAGGGTGTGGAGGTATGCTATTTACACTGGCTGCACACCAACAGGGATCCCTCTTCTACAGGTGGATTGCTGCCAGGAACATACAAAGGAAATTTATGAGGCAAAAAAAGCTTGCTCCAAAAGCCACAAGGGAGATGTTACGCATGAGAAGTTTTAAATAGGTATTTCCAAATTCACAGGAGTTTTTACACATTCACTTTTTGTTGTAGCTGTTGTTGTAGCTCATTTTTCTAAATTTTCTGTAATGTAGCTGAAAGTGTGACAAAACTACAATTATTCATATTAAGAATGATGTTTGTTAATTATGGAAACCTATTCTGAGCCAAATGCTCATGGAGATTTTCACAGTATTTTCTTGACAGAAGGCATAGTAAGAAACTCCATGTGACAACTAACTTCTTTGAATTTTACCATTAGAAAACATTATTATCTAAAGATGTTTTCAAGAGATCAATACGAAACTATGAGTTCTACATCACTCATTTCCAAGGCCAAAGCTAGTTCTGCACAGATCTCAGCACGGTTTATAGTCTCTGGAAGCAAATGAAATCAAATCTCTAGTTGGAAACCTTTCATAAAAGACAAGTTTCTGAATGTTTGTATTAAATATGCTTCCCAGAGCCAACTGACAATTCACAAGAACTCTTATTCTCAGAATGATTTTTACACTCAGCTATAGTTCAGGGACGTTAATTCAAAGGACAAGAAGTCCACTGCTCCTCTTAAATATTACTTTTGCCCTCAGAGGTTTCAAGCGAGGGACAGATTCTCAGCTACTGTAAACCAGCATAACTCCACTGAAACTGATTTGTCCCTGTACTAAAAGAACTGGTCATTTGCAAAACCAGCAATCATCAGGAGCATGGCCAGCAGGCCAAGCAGATTTATGTAGCAACATGAAATAGCCAGGTGACTACAGAAAGGAGGAAGCCTGGCCAACATTTTTCTAAATAGTCCTAGGAAGGTTAGGTTCACGCACACGTCAGTGAATGAGCTATGAGAAATGAATAACGGGCTGTAACTTTCCTTCCCTGACTATCGGTTTGGGCGAAAAAATAAGGAATGGGGAATATGCATTATTTTGAAGGTCCTGCACTTGCTGAATTAATCTGGCTCAGATATTGGTTTGAATTTTCAGTTTAAGCTCTCCCCAAAATGTATTAGTCTTGAAAGTTTTCATCATTTCAGTGCTATAAAATTGGACGTCAGATAAAACATTGCTTTCATTATCGTCCATTATTTTTGAGACAAGGCCTACCCTATTAGCTGGTGTCAGGTAAACACTTTGCAAAGACACAGCAGCCTAGTTTAAAGTGTTCAGCACTTTCTCTCAGGATAACCTGAATCCCCAGAAGATCTTGCCTCTGCTCCCTAACACCAGTCATTTCAGTAAAGGGAAGCAAAACAAAAATGAAGGAACTAAACAAGGACCTCGGCTCCACCCGGCGCGCAGTAACCTACCACTCTACTCCTGTGACAGAAAAAGGACTTGGCAAACCCCGCATGGTCTGTACTTCAGGCACAGCAGCCAGCCAGCACCTGCTTTTGGTGGTTTGAGTTCAGTAGTGCTGAGGAGAATGCTGAGGGTCTTCAAAACACAGAAACCAGCCTGCAACAGAGCTGTAGAGGTACCGATGTGTGCTGAGTTTCATGGACCACCTATCAAAGGACTTAAGGCTTCGAACAAGTATTTTCTTTTTCTTTCATTTTTTTAATTCACACCTATGGTTTTTCAGCCACGACTTACACTTGTACGTTGGGCGTATGAGAGGAAGAGCTCTGACTCTAAGAGAAGGCAAAGGGGGGGGGTCACCTTCCTACAGGGGCTCCTTCTCCCCCTCTGTGACAGCCCCAAGATTGCCCGTAGTCTCAGGGGAAAGCTACCACCTTGAGACAAAGAAGCGGGAAGAAGCTGTGGGAGTTTCGGTTAAAGCAGCTCGGCAGTGATCGAGACTCCTTCTGTGCTGCCAGGGTGCCGGGACCTCGCTGGAGCAGGGGTGGCTCTCACCCCACCTGAGCTTTACAGACCTCACTAAAATCTTTCTGGGTTGTTCTGTTGCAGCAGTGACATGCAGTGGCAGCATCACGTCGTGGAAATTGGAGAGAACAATGCCATACAAAACCTATACATAACAGTATAGGATATTCACTACCAAGGTACTACCAACCAGATGAGACTATTTAATTTTTGTATGTTGGAAAACAGAAAAAATGGCCATTGTCTTGTAAAGGCCCTTGTGGTGGTCTCCTTCTGTGCCACTTTTTGTGTTCAGCCCTAGTTGCTACATTACAAGCAGGAAGTTGCAACATGTAACATGGCTGTTTTCCACAGCAAACAGACATTTTTTCCATCCATAGATCTTTTTTTTACGTATTCTTTAAAGACATTACACACTTTTCATGCATTTGTGCACCTCTGCTCCTGCTCTCTCCGGCCATCCTCAGGCTCATGGAGACAGGCACACGGCAACTTGTTCTTTTAGATCTCCATTGCATTATACACTTGCCCATGTGCGTGCATGCACACACACACACACAGAGGCATATGCACATTTTAATACAAAATAATACCGATTTTCTTTGCAGAGCCCCAAAGGTTGAAAAACATTAGTGCCTCCACCATACGGGTATATAAAGACAAGTTCCCTGTCCCATTCAGAAAATGAAAATGCAGGCACAAGCAGCTAATGCTGGAACCGAGCACACCCCGTTAGTTCAGCTGTACGGATGCTCTCACGCCCTCTTTCCTTTCTGTTTCTCTTATTGCATTGTCCTGCGCTCTCTCCCCAGACACAGCTGACCAACCTGCATTAGGAGACGCCGCAGTACATGACCCCCTGACCCACGTGAACCATACACAAAAGGCCTGAGACCCACCGAAGCCCCGAGCCTCACCTCTCCCAGGAGGCAGAGGCTCCTGAGAGCCCCCGGACAACTCTGCGCTGCCCCTTCCCTTCCTTCCACGTGGCCCCACTTGCTGCCCCACGCTGGAGGATGTAAGGTAGGCCAGCGAAGACCTCAGGTTCCCCTTTCCTTCCTCTCTAACAGGTCAAATGCCACGGAGAGCAGAGAGGCAGTGTTTCAGACTATTTTCCATCCTCACCATAGGAAGGATGAGCCACGTAGGTCGTGCGCCAGGCTGGTGTGAATTTGTTTTTGATAAACGAGCGCTAGAAGGTGGCGATTACTCGCGCTTTAGCAAGTAAGGGCAGAACATGGCAATACCAGATCAGACGGAAAGTGCATCTGACCTCTTCTCTGATGAGAGGCATCCGATGGCAAGGGCTGAGCCGGACAAGCACACAGGTCGTCCTCCCAGATTACAGCAATTTCTGTTTCGGAGACTTACTGAAACGAGGTAGCATATTTGTGCTTAATAGCCCTTGATACATTTTCTTGCACGAGTTAACATAATCACTTTTTGTATCCAAAGAAACCTCAGCAATTGAACTATCTTGTGGCAAGGGGTCCCGTGGGTTTCTTAGATACTGCGTGGGAAGAGCCACCCTCTTCTGTGTCATCCAACTTGTCTCCTGCTAGTTTCCTTTGACACCCCCTTGTTCTTTCAGTGGCAGTAATTATCCTGTCCTCTCACACCAGTTGCTCCGTGTCACAGTCAGCTCCTTTTCCTAAAATGTCCTCACATCCAACTTGCTTATTGACAGCAGTCAGTCAGGTGACATCTTCATAGAATTACCTACTAAAATCCCAAGTTATTTTTTCCTAAATAAGATCAATACCTCAAAGCTGGTTATAACACAGTGTTAAGGCTAGGACTGTGTGTTTTATTCCTACCTACATTTGGACGACTTCTGTGATTTTATCATTCAGTATCGTGACGGCCTACTACAGCTCTTCCAACTGACTTTCATCCCTATTGCCCTGAATAATATAATGTCATTGGCAGACTTTGTCACCTCACCACCCCGTCCCCTGTTCCAAATCGGTTAGGAGTACGTTGCTAGCGCAGATCCCCCTGCATTTCAGAAAACTGGCCATTTACTCCTCTTGAAACCAGTTTTTGTACCCTTGTGAGACCTTCCCTATTGTCTCATACTGACTTAGCTTCTTTACAAGCCTTTGGTGAGACGCCTTATTGAATATCAGTTGTAAATCTAAGTGGACTAACTCAATCCATCTTGCTCACTTTTTGTATCTTTAAAAGATGTCTACTGATCTTCCTCTTGCAAAAGATACGTTGACTCCTTCCTCATATCCCACCTATGCCTATATTTTTATTCTGATACAGTTCTGGTTTTTTTTTAATCTGCCTGGTAGACGTCCACATCAGATCTACTGGTGTGAAATCTCTAGACCCCAGTGAAATTCTTTTTAAGAACTGGTGTCAGATTATTGACCTGGCATTTTTCCTGATTCCAGACTCAGCTTAAAGTCAAAGATCATTACATCCAGTTCACATTTCAGCCATTTCAGTCTTTCTTAGAAGCTCTTGAGTGAATATTGTCTAGTTCTGGCAATATGTTTCTCTTTTTTTTTCTCCTAATTTTTCCATGTATGTTGCCCATATGGAAGCCTATGTACAGATATCAGTGTCATCAGGACACTACAATTGCGTTTACAAAAGCCACAACAAAATCAGTTCAACATAGCTCAAAACAACTTATGCTAAGAACTAGAAAACGCTCTTGAAATTTCTTGCAAAGACAGTATTTTTACACTGTGCTACAAGTTAGTGGAGGGTAGGGCAGTGTTTCGGGTTAAGTTTCACAATATACTTGCTCTGTTAATTTACTTTCCTGTAACCATTCACTATTTGCCACTGTTGTGCTTTTCTTATGACAAGTTTCTGCAAAAGGAGAATGTAAGAATAATGGAGGAAAGGAATCCTCAAAAAATTATTAAAGAAAAGGGAAATGAGTTGTGACAGTAACAACTACAGTTCTGTGGAGTTTCTTTTGAAATGTTAATATTTTTGTAGTATGTGAGAGTGTTGAATGAATCAATGAAAAGCACCTACATCCTGCCCTAGGTTTTGTTAACTTTCAGAAGGACTTCAACAGTATTAGCAGAAACACTACAAATTTACAGAACCTGTGTAAAAACCACCCAGAACCTTTAGAGATGCTAAACATACTGTAACCTCCAGTCGGGAGTTCACCGGCCTGATGTTCCTCCTATAGCTCAAGAAGTGTATGCATTTCTGTCATGTTGTTTAGTGCCATTACCGATTTTTTTCCTGCCACGAACCTCCAGTCAGTTCCTGAGATTACAGCTTAAGCCTGGAGATCTGAGCTTTGCTGATGAAATCTGCATCCAAGATACACTGGCCAAAAATATTTAGCAAAAGACCAATTATTTATTCAGAAGTGCTAAACAAAGGTCTAATAGTCAGGAGAGAAAAAACAAAGGCACTGTGCTGGTTTTGGCTGGGACAGTTAATTTTCTTCACCGTAGCTAGTATGGGGCTATGTTTTGGATTTGTGCTGGAAACAGTGTCGATAACACAGGGATGTTTTCGTTACTGCTGAGCAGTGCTTACACAGAGTCAAGGCCTGTTCTGCTCCTCAC
>NW_008795029.1:3973747-3978944 GCF_000699145.1 Aptenodytes forsteri
GATGGCTGAACACCTGCCTGCCGATGGGAAGCGGTGAATGAATTCCTTGTTTTGCTTTGCTTGTGTGCGCAGCTTTTGCTTTACCTGTTAAACTGTCTTTATCTCAGCCCAGGAGTTTTCTCACTTTTACTCTTCCGATTCTCTCCCCCATCCCACCAGGGGGGAGTGAGCGAGTGGCTGGGTGGTGCGCTGAGTTGCGCTGGGGTGAAACCACGACAGGCACTAGAAGTGGACATGGCCTTACAAAATCTCACTGTGTCAGAACCACTGAGAACTGGACATAAGTTTAATTTTCTGGGCAACATCTCTTACCTTACCTGGTATAGCAATGTGGTATAGGGGTGAATAGGCTGGGGAAGCGCTATTCTTCAGAATACGTACGTCTAACAATAACAAGCATCAATGACAAATTGAATCTATAACAGCACCGAACTAAACAAATTCCTGCTTGGAGTCACGGGAGAGATAGACGACTATCTAACAGGAGTTTTATTTGTGGCTGCCTGAACTAAATATTTATATTAAAACATCAGCCAAAATAAATAATGTGGAGGTCTTGGAACAGGCAGAACTAAACACAGCTACGCAAATAATATAAAGGAGAAAGTTGTCTTGGCCAAGCTTCGAGAGGGCCCAACATCGAGCTTAGTCCAGTAGTAGCCTCACGATGAATGAAAGGAAGTTTGACACCGAAGGACTTTTCCTAGCATCGTACTGACTGTAGCAGAAAACAGAAAGACTGAACAAGCCCCACGAACCGATCCAGCATAGCCCAGCATGGTCCAGCACTGGTGTTAAATAACATTTACCTGATGGCCTGAAAAGCATATGGCAAAGGATCCATAACTACTTTCCCGGATTAAACAGAACCTTTTCAAGCGTCGCTGAAAATGGCTAATAGGGATTGATGGGAAACAACCATTTATAATTTAGGAAGAGGTTTATAACTTAATATAATAGTTTAATGTAATGCAGGAAGAGATCTCTTAGAAGATGTTGGACCACAGAAAGACCATAAAGACGTGCTGGTATTTTAAAAGAAAGTCATGTAACATAAAGTAAGTTAATTTAGAAAAAAGAGCCTTTTTCTGCTGTAAACTGTAAAGATGTTACACCTTTAGCCTACAGAAGGGAAAGGACTCAGCTCCAAATCAAAACACCCTTATTTCAATGCCTTTATAAAGGTGTCTATCTGGAGCAAGGTATGTGAGTTCTTATAGTCAACAGAGATCTTGGTTTGATGCATTCATCTAACCAGAAGCACCTAGAGACACCTGAATTGCTCTGGGGTTTCTGTCTGGCTTCCAGCAACCATTCCAGGAGGAGCAGGTCCTCTGTGTCACACTCACTTGCCCTGTGCAGATGTCTCAGATACCCTGGGGCACTTCAAAGAGCACTCACTGTTTATATTTAGGCAACTGAACCGAGCCCATCACCAGTATGGTCAGTAAAGCCTAGGAGCTATGTACATCGCCCTGGAGTAGGTACCTGCGTTCACTCAGTTGAATTGCTCCCTGGAGCTGCACTGACAATCACGGCAGCTTAGAGATAGAATAGAATAGAATATTTTAGTTGGAACAACAATCCTTCTTGCTGCGTGGCCTCATGGAGGTTAGCTCTGGTGCAGAGAGGGGATGGCTAATAGGGGTGGTCTCTGAGTGCAGGGTTGGCTTCTGCCATGGCCTGAGAGAAGAGTAACAGCACTGGGTTTGTCCTTGGGATCCGAGTGGCAGAGGATGCATCAGGGATGCCCAGCAGCTGTGCCCAGTGCATGGCCACTAAGGGCAGGGACAGCCCCCTGGGCCTCCTGGGCACAGGGACTGCCTTGGGGCCAGCACCCCAAAGGCCTTCTCCTCCGAAGGATGCTGAGCGGAGGGGTGGTGTGTGGGGCTGCGCATGGGGGGCCCCGTCACCCCCATGTCACAGTGCCACCACCCGGCAATGCAGCAGTCACAATGCCCCGGGGCAGGATAAAAGGGGGCATCCTCCCATGTCCTCCTGCCAGCCTGCCCGGCTTGGCCATCGGGACAGAACTGGCCTGGGGGCAGCCTGAAGACATCCAAGAAGAACTCCTTGAGGAGCCGGTGGAACTACTTGGAGGGGGCTGAGGGAGGAGACAGGAGGCTGGATGAGGCTGCTGGAATTTCTCCACTGCAAGGCCAGCTTCCAGTGGGGCCATGTTCAGTGCTCATCTGATGGAGGGAAATCCTTTTCAGCTGGAGAGCAGTGGCAAGACCAAGGGAATGCCTTCTTGAGGAGCACTGCAGAGCTCGCCGTTCTCATCCCTTGTGGAACCAGGGGCAGCAGCCGTAAGAAATGGGATGCACAGATGTTGCAAGAGGTCCCAGTGCTTTGGAGCACCCACTGGTGTCCTGCCAGGCACGGGAAGGGTTCTTGCTCCCAAGGTCGATCAGGCTGGGGACCTTTTGCCACTCTTGGAAGCCCCTGAGATGGCTCCAGGTTGAGGAAGAATAGGGCTTGGGCATCTCCTGGGAGGCATGACCAGCCTGTGGGACGAGGAGGCAGGTCTTGCTCACATGCTCAGGGAACAGCCGATCGCCAGCTCTGGGGTCAGGAAGGAATTTTCCCCCGGGGCAGATTGGCACTGGTCCCCGGGGGTTTTTTGCCTTCCTCTGCAGCATTGAGCATGACCACTTGTCAGGGCAGGGCTCCTCGTTTTTTTTTTCCTTCCTCTGAAGCATTGAGCTCGGCCCCTTGCCAGGGCTCCTTTCGGCCACTTTGGCTAGGTGCCTGCTGCTCGTGCTCCACGAAGGTGGCTCTTGTGCCCTGCATTCAGGGGGAGGAAGCTTTCTAGACTCCCAGGGCAGGCCCTCAGGGTGGCCCCTGGGGGTTGCTTCTTTTCCTCTATAGCATTGAGCACAGCCTCTTGTCAGGGCTCCTCTGGGCCATTTTGGCGAGGTTCTTGCCTGCTGCTCTTGCACCTCCAAGGTGCTACTTATGCTCTGGCTCTCTTTCCCATTGCAAGTTTGTAGCGGGAGTGAGCTCTGCTCTTCCCTTGGCTCCATTTCCCCAGGTGTTCTTGCTTGTGCAAAACAGCCTGTGTGCAGGGCTCCAGGCTTGCTGCACCATCAGGAGCGGCCACTTTTCAGCTCTCCCTGCGGGCAATACAAGCGCCGGGCAGGCACGAGAGCTCTTTTCATGCATCACTGGCCAAGAAGCACAGCAGAGCAAGTTTTGGAAGGCAAAAAACCATGCTTGTCATATCGGTACGTGTCATACTTTTGAAAATACCCCACGGTACCACACACCTCCTCCTCTTCTTTTGTGTGTGGTCGGTTCTGATCCTCGTTCTTCACGTTCTCGCTCTTCAGGAAACAGGGACTGCTTGGCCTGTATTCCTGCTGCTGCTTTCTGTAGCTCTGTGACTTGCCCTTGCCAGACTGCAAGGGATGTTTTTTCAAGCTGAAAGAAATTAAACTGAAGAATGCATCAGCCTGCTCCTGGCTACACATGCGCGTTGTGTTAATGCTTGTGAGCATCGGCTCCAAAACAGATTCAGAAAAATCAAATCAAATCCACTCCAATCCTGTTTCCACTTGTAACCTTTGTGGTATGCGTCCTTTGAAGTGTTTTTGGAGCTGAAAAACCCCTGGCATTTCAGGCAAGTAACAGTCTCATAGAATAGTTTGGGTTGGAAGGGACCTCTAAAGGTCATCTGGTCCAACCCCCCTGCCGTGGGCAGGGACACCTTCAACTAGATCAGGTTGCTCAGAGCCCCGTCCAACCTCACCTTGAATGCTTCCAGGGATGGGGCATCCACCACCTCTCTGGGCAACCTCTGCCAGTGCTTCACCACCCTCAGCGTAAAAATTTCTTCCTTATATCTCATCATTAGTCGACTCATGGTGAGCGCAAGGAATAGAATAGAGTAGTTATGCTATGTTATGCCTAGGGTTCTGCATGACAAGGTATGACCTCGGCCTGAGGGGTCCATCCAAACAGCTCTCTGCAGTACAGGTCCCAGGCCCATCCAGGGACAGGGTCAGAGACGGGCACACCTACAACATCGCTCAGGCAAGGACTGAAGGCCCCAGGCTGAGCTGAGACACATCCCCTGGGACCCTAGCAGGAGATGATGTGGGTGGGGGTCCCAGGGGAGGCCGGTCCCAGCCACTGAGGCCTATGAACATCCCCAGGACTCTAGCAGAAGTAGACCTGGCTGCTCATATGCTCTCCTTTAGACATTTATGGTTGGCTACTTTGGAGACAGAGTATTGGGCCAGATGGACCTTCGCTCTGAGGGAATACTGTTGTTCTCAGGCTCTTTTGGTTTATGATGTTTTTTCCAAGGGAAACAGCTCAGGCATTTCTAAAAATGAGTATGAGGAGAAAAAGAAAATCCACAGGGAAATGAGCAGGTATTGCTCACCTCACAAGGTACAAGCCTCCTTCCCACAAAGTGACAGAGCCAGTGCCTAGGCTGGGACATGGTTACCCATTCAATCCCTTCTGCTACGCCAGAGCTGGGAAGAAATATCATCAGAGATTTCCTCAGCATGTGCCTGCTACGGAAAGGAGGAGGTAGGAAGAAGAATAGAATAGAAGAGAAATAGAGTATTTTCAGCTGGAAAGGACCTACAACGAACATCTAGTCCAACTGCCCGACCACTTCAGGGCTGACCAAAAGTTAAAGCATGTTGTTAAGGGCATCGTCCAAATGCCCCTGAAACACTGACAGGCTTGGGGCATCGACCACCTCTCTAGCAAGCCTGTTCCAGTGTTTGACCACCCTCTCGGTAAAGAAATGCTTCCTAACGTCCAGCCTAAACCTCCCCTGGTGCAGCTTTGAGCCATTCCCACGCATCCTATCACTGGGTACCAGGGAGAAGAGATCAGCACCTCCCCCTCCAGCTGCCCTCCTCAGGAAGCTGTAGAGCCCCCCAGCCTCCTTTTCTCCAAACTAGACAAAAGCACACCTAAGCACCCAGATAAGGTGTCTTAAGCTACAGCTGAACCTTACCCCAGGATGCCATTCAGGTGAACAGCTGTGGAAGTTACACCTGGAGAAAGCGTGTTTCTTGTGCTTTGCCTCACCGCGCCTGGGACCCCTCCCCGGCCCACGTTCAGCGCGACGAAGACACAAAGCTCTGGCGTAGGGTGCCCAGGGCGACTTCACCGCTCAGACGGCGTAACCGTGAGGAAGCACCTTCCCGAGCCACCCTCTCGCGGGGGAGCA
>NW_008795029.1:3980137-4012209 GCF_000699145.1 Aptenodytes forsteri
TGCGGGAATGAATGGGCGGGCGGCGTGGCCCCCTGCCCCGGGGGAAGCGGCCCCGCGGGGGCCGGGCGGGGGCGAAGCTGCCTGCCGTGGGAAAGCCTAGCCCGCAGGCACCCCCTCCCCGAAAGAAAGTTAAAGCCATGGCCGGCGGAGCGAGGAGCAGGTGGAGCACGCTGCGAGTTCTGCTTTCCTCATAGCGGAATGCTGCGAGGCGCCTCGGGGAAGAGAGTTTTGCACGGGACGTGTGCCCGAGGGGACTGTCCTCTTCACTCGTGACAGAAACAGCTGCGAGGAGGGACTGCGTCGCCCGTGAGAGCAGTGAGGCAGATGCAAACCGAAGGCTCAAAACGTGTCACTGGGTTGCATCCTTGCGTCGTTAGGGATGGATGAAGCGAGTCGACTATTGGTGGCATTTTAGAGCCGGCTTCTGAAGTGAAGGAGGCTCGTTTGTGTTAACTGCACTCACTTTTTGGAGCCTGGAGATGGGCTGGAGGAGCCATACCCTGTAGTAGCGGGTGCAGGTGTTCGTAGGACTGGATGCTTGACTGTGCAGAGGGGAGCTGTGTTAGCTGATAACAATTCAGCACTGTTAGAAGTAAGAGGGGTAACTGGGAGCTTGACTTGTACCGAGTGGTTTACAAGTTAGGAATATAGAGACTTTGGATTTCATTTTTCTCTTCCATAAGCTCCCCTTGAGCCACATTTGCTTTCAGGGTAATGTAAATGGAATTCTTTGCCTGACGTCACCAAGATTCACAACCTTAATTCACAGTTCCTGACTAAATTGTGTGCTCTGGTGGGTCCAGTGGCACTTCGTTAGCTCAAGTTCAGCACTGCAGAAATAAGGTTTCTGGGGCCATTTTTGGAAGCTAGCTGTGCGGAATTGTGAATTTGGAGTTAGAAAGCCCTGTCAGAAGTACGTGGAATTAATTTTTCCTACCCCGAATCTGTCATAGGTACATTGATGCTACTCTGCAGTTTAGACTGTTGTTAGCTCTTGTATTACGAACTAATGTTGGTGTGTAGACTTGTCATTCTCCTAGCAGAGGTGGAAATCTTGCAAAATAGCTGCAGTTCTGTCCCCTTTGTGTTTCTTAAGTCATCTGCATGTGCATCGAGTATTGTCACTTTGCAACTTCCCTCTGACTTGAACCTTTCCTGGAAACATGGGACTGCATAATACAGCCGTTTCCTGCCTGGATCTGGTGTCTCACGTGTTCTCACAGTGTATCTGACCGTTTCAGTGGCTGGCCAGGTCAGGGTGTTTGTGCCTTTTTTAGGTGTGTAATTTTAAAGATGCAGGTCAGCGATCGTTGCTGATGGAACTTAGCCCGTATAGATGGGCTGATAGCTGGGAGTTTGGTTGTGAGGACGCAGTCAGATTCCTGTGGATGCTGCTGGATTAACAGGAGCGTAGCACTGCCTGTCTTGTTCATGGTGTGTTGGAACTGACCCCCTTACCTGCCGTTTGCGTTGTGAAGTGCCTGCTCTGCTGCACTGTGGGGATGCTTGTGTGCAGCTTCCTCTGGGAGCTAAACTTCTGTTTCTTCTGTCAGTCACAACACAGGGATGTAGCTTCAAGAGAAGCATCATGTTGCCACCAGACTGCCATTTACTTTTTGGCACTGCAAGAACATGTCATTTTTCCTTTTGCTTAAACACAGCAATAGTCTGGATCTTCTGCTAGTAGAGGCAGTGATGCAGCTGTATCCCGCTTTCTTGTACTGGGAACAAACTTTACCATTGGCCCTCTTCACTGATAGAGGAAATGGCTGAACTGTTTGCCTGCAAGAAAATTGCAAGGCTGATGAAAATGAACAGCCATCCTTCCTGTGCAGTGACTGTGCTAATCAGAGTAGAGTTGTGATGCGTGGTGCTTCGTAGAGGTTGGAGGATTACCATAGGAAGGTGAGCATTCATAGAAGTACGGGCTGATTTTGTCCTTTGCTTGATGAACATAATGATAGATAGAATGGTGTCTTGGAGTTGAGTAGGAGGTCATTGGACACCTCTACTTCCCGCTGGTGTGTTGCCTGTCATTTTAAGGTTGCATGGATGGCAGCACCGTTTTTAAGTCTTAGCTCACATTGTATGTAGGGAATCCAATGTGGATATAGGGAATCACAGAAAATAGAGGACTTTCTTCTTGAGGGCTTTCCCAACTGTGCTGGCATCATTGATGTGTGTTGCATGTCCTCATTATCTGCTTGTGTCTCACCAGGATTGATTCTTTCTCAAGAGGAAAAGAGGTATAGATCCTTCTGCCAGTGAGAACCAGGACAGTCTGATTTTGAAGGATGATATGACAGACTACTTGTTGCTGTGTTCCGAAATTCTACATGTCATATCAAAAGCAACGTGTAATTTTCTGTGCTCACAGGCAGTCTAGATCTTTAGCTTTGAGTCCTTCATTGCTTTCCTCTGGCTCTGCCTCATGACAGTCACAGCTTATCCTCTGTAGAGGAAAAATGCAGGAATATATTAAATGCTGCAACACTTAATGTAGAATGTGCTTATTAAAAATAACCTGAAATGATTAGTGGATGTGTAGCTATGAAATTGGAATGGGGTTGAGAAGTGGAGACATCTTGTTAGCTGCCAGAGTCAGTGTTGTGCCATCCCCTGGGTGGATTCTTTCTTATACACAGTATCTCCTGCACATGTCTTTTCTGCTACTGGGAGGTTTTTGAGAGGCTGTAGGAAGTATGGCTTAATCTTTAGTGGGATCCTCGTGGATGATGGGATGCCGAATGCAGGAACTGGCTCTGCAGTGGCCAGGAAGATACCAGGAGGTCTGTCTGCTCTGTGCATTAGCTTAGGCCACTCCTATTGCTTAGTCTAACATGAGATCAACAGAGATTGCCGATGCAGTTTGGCTGCGCTCTGTGGTTGCCCTGCAGTATACGTAGCCAACTTTAGCCTCTGACTTCTTGGGTACTTTTTCTTTCCACCAAATCATGACTTTGGCCTCTCGGATGCTGAGAACCAAGCAAGAAAAGTAGTGATGGTTGTTCTTTTCTCAGGTAGATATGGGTCCTCATTACCGATCCTTTTCCCCTGCTGTTTTTCTGTTCTTCCTGTGGTAGAGGAGATTATGGCCAGAACTGCAGTGTAGAGGACAGGAACTGGTGTAAGGATCTTCAGCATCTCTGTGGAGAGAGGAGAGAGCTGGTGGTAGGAACCTTTGTATGTAGGTTCTAGACATGCGTGAAAGAAGGGGGATGGGGAGAGGTGGCCGATGGAGCAAAAACGGAGACTGGTGGTCCCACTGCTGAGATCTCTGGGTCTCTTCAAGCAGCTTTTAACCTGAGTGATGGACATTGATCTATGTCACTTCAGGTCAGCAAAAACCTTTAGTCAAGCTAAGAGCTGAGTTGGTGCTGATGATGCTGATGGTGCTTGGTATCTGTGGATATAGTGAGCTTGTAGACAGAAGCACTTACCTGTTCAGGTAGATTTCAGTGGAAATCTTCATGTCTCAGGAAGACTCCGAATGAGTCTTGGCTGCCTTAAGCTAAAGTTTAGTATTGCAACCTCCAGAATCTTAGTTGAATCTTAGTATTTCGTCTTGAAATGAAGACAGGATGTGGACACAGGACAAGCGTAAATGCTGAGCTTCAGGCTTCTGCTTCAATTGCAGTGTGTTCTCAGGATAGATAATTAGTTCTGTTTGGCTGTATCGGTATTTGTTTTCTCAGTGTTGCAGCCATGAAAAGTGAGAAAAGTAGGAGGGGATGCAGAAATAGCGATTAAGGAATGTGGTGCGCTTTGTCGTCTTAAAGTGGCATGCAGCACAGCCTCAGCTATAGCCACTGTGGCATGGCACATCCTGTAACTGTGAGTTTCAGTAGGGGCAATGCTGAAGTGTCCTTTTTACAAAACAGGTAGGGCCTGACAGAGTGTTCAACAAAACAAAGTGGCCTGGGGCCTGCATAGCAGTTATCTGTACTTGGCTGGGTGGCAGCTAGTTTGTCTCTCCTAGGAGTCTTCAGCAGGCTTGAGAGATAGTCTAGTGGCCATCTCCCTTCTGCTGTGTTTCATGGGGGACCTGTCTCTCATGACAACTTGATCTTCATCCCAAAATTCATACTTTCCCTCAAAGGGCTTCAGACAACCGTAACTACGTTTGGTCTTGGTATTTGGTCAAGTTCTCTGCAGTGCACATGGGGCACCCCGCCAGTTCGATAGCATCAATCGTTTTTCTTGCCCCTTTTTATGGGTTTGAGTTGGAGCACTGCAGACCTAGGTCCCTCTGATGACTGTAATAAAGCATTTACGCAGAGGGAGCGTGGTCCATCTTTTTTAGTGTTGCCAAAAAGATGCCGCTGAGCACAGATAACATCACCGTTCATGCAAGTCCAAAGCCGTGGGGACCTGGTTATTGAGCATATGGTTTCTAGCCTGGCTGGCTCTGCTGGCATGGGCCTGTTTAGAAAACAGTGACATGCTGTTCCTCAAACTTTCACCCAACTAGGCAAGGCAGGATCCAGCGCAAAACAAGTTCTGATGCAGGAGTTGACGGCAAAGAGAAATGTGAAGCAGACAGTTATCTGTGTGACAAACTTGAGTATAGAGGAGGGCAGTAATCAGAGCTATGTAAAGACAGTGGCATTTGAGCTCAAAGTGAGAAGGGATCAGGAGGGATTGACAGGAAAATCTTACAGACTAGCTATTCAGATATGTGCTAAGTGAACCAGCAACATTTCAGAGTTTACTCCTTCAGAAATGCTTCAACAAATTGAAATTGACAGCTTGAGTTAATAGTGGCTCAGCCCCGTTCAAGTTTGTTACTGGTCTCACAGTCACTATTCTAAAACTAGATTTACTATTCCGTGGAGTCATGGCCTAAGGTGCTGCAATACCAAAGAGTTGTCTTGCTCAGTAGTATGCCTCAATTAAGTAGAGATTTCAGCAGAAGAGGCAATTTCTTCAGTGACTGCCAGCTACAGTGTACTGAAGTTATAAAATTAAAAACGTGATGGCAGTGTGAGAGAAAGTACCACCAACTCTTTGATGTTATTTCTTATGCCAAAGGCTTGAATGTCTCAACCTTTAAATGTCTGGAGATGAAAATGAGGAAATGCCTGTAACTTCTCCAGTTCCAGAATAACCTCCTGGTCAAAAAAGCTTAGCAACAACTTGGACAATTTGTGGTAGGGAGCCAGGGACCTTTTCTCACTGTTGCATTTGGAAAGAAAATGGAAACTTCCATTGTAAAGTAAGATAGGACTGAATAAAAGGAGAGGATGGGAGGTGGGGTGAAGTGTAGTTGAGAGGAGTGAATAACAGAAAACTCCAGAAAGGGCAACAGTTAGGTGATGTGTAAAGAGGAGGGAAATTATGAAGAGGATAGAAGAGATTGTCTGGTAAACTTTGTTGTAAGCGATGATAAATTCAGTTTGGAAAAGCCTTTTTTGGTTTTCTAGAGAAAAGAAAACGGACAATTCAGGATTACCACCAATTTCGGGAGTGACAAATTCCTTTTCAGTTCTGAAAATGTGATTAGTGCGGTATGTCCTTATTGTCCTAATTATGTTCTGCTGTGATTTGATTAAAAAATAAATTCTTTTTCTTTAGCTCGTATGATAAATTCAGAATTTTTTGCTTTCAAATTGAAATCTTCCTTTGCTCCCATCGCCCCAAATCCCCCGACCAAAAAAATAAACCCTAAGTTCTGAAGACTTCTAGATCTTTTGGAGTGTTAAGACGTGCTTGCTTTGGGATTTTTCAACTGACAAGTTGTTTGCTATTGCCGAGATACAGACCACTGAGCACTGCTATTATCTTTGTGTTTTGTTTTGATCTTTTACAGGAATATGAAGTTTGTTATAAGATGTTGGGAAGTGCTTTGTGGTCAACACCGAATGCGGTGTGACTACATTTTGGGGTGTCTTCTGTATGGCTACTGATGGTGCTGCGAAACTGCAATTTGTACCCCAAAGGACCTTCCACTTCAGTATTTGTAGAGCAGTGCAGTTACTTCTCGTGTGTAGCTAGCCTGTGGTCGGATGCTGTTCATTTGCCTCATAGATGTAAAGCAGGATTCCTCTTCAAGCTCTGTCCGTGGTCCCACCATGCTTCCCGATTGGAAATCTACCTATTCCTGTGACTTAATGTGAAGTGTGTATGCATAGTGCATGCAAAGGAGTTGTTCCGTGAGCAGCTGAGCTGGTGAACCTTTATTTCTCAGGGATTTGTGCCCTCTGCTCCTCAGCCTATCCCTCTTCCCTGTTTGTTTGTTTTTTTTTTTCTTCTTCTGTATCCATGTCATCCTTTAGCACCACTGCTAATTTACTTTCATTCTGTCCCTGCCCCAAATCCAAAGCAGCTCACCGCTGTAGTATTTTTAATTCCACCTCTTTTTCCCTAATTACAAGCTGAATCAGACACTACTTGTTCTGCAGGTTTTAAGACTATTTGCATACTGACCATTTATGTACTGATTACAGGCTAAACAGAGCCAGTAACTGTTAAGTGAAATATTCAGCCTTAGCCTCAGTGGAGACATTTCTTTCATTCTCTACTCAGTTCCTGATTTTCATGAAACTTGTAGAAATTTAAAATGAGACTGGATTGCTTTGTCCAATTTGATTGGCATTGACTGTAGGGCAATGTGTTTGTGTAAGCCTCATTTCCATAAGAAACCAGGGTAAAAATGCTTCAGGAATAAATTAAGAAAACTTGCTTTGGATGCATGTTTTTAGATTAGTTGTTAGTCTAATTTATATTTAGACAGGAAAATTAATGTTAAAATGACACAAAAAATTTGTGTGTTTTGAAACAGTGTGTCTTACAAGACCCCCAAAATTAGGTTGGTAGTTTAGCATGATAATCATGTAACATCTGTTTAATTTGAACCTACAGGAAAAAAGCCTGTGCATTTCACATAAATGTCCAAATATTCCTTTTCACCGTAGAGATACCTCCCACATTTACGTGAAAATGACTTACAGAATATGGTTAGAATTGGTTTTCTGCTTATTGTAGTAGTTAATCTGGGTAAATTCTGTTGGAAATAGTGGAATCTAGCCAAATCATTAAAAATTATTTGCATTTCAGATGCTGCATTTCTGTGGTGTTGGTTTTTTTTTTTTTTTAAGGTCTTACAAAAACAGCAATTTTGAGAAATGTCCATCTTTCTCTTTGGGGTGAAGCAAACAATGTTTTGAATACAGAGGGCTGTCAACTACACCAAGTGGGAAAAAAGTCATTGCTGGTTTTTTTAAGTAGTATTTTTATTGTTATTAGGGCAGCGGATGAAATAATGGAATGGAAAAAATTCTTTTCATAATGGATAAAGTCTTTATGAGCAGCAGCTTTTGTTTCTCATGTAATTAGTGAAAGGAAAACAGTGTTTAACAGACGAAAACAGAGCCTAGGTTTTAGGCTCCTGTTTTCTTCTTGAAATTTTTTTTGTGTGTCAAAACCAGCTGATTTGTTTTGAAATTTTATGATGAAGATGCAGTTTTGAAATGGCTTTATCTCAGTGGCACTGTTTCAAAGTACTTTTTGTTTTCAGTTTACATGTGTGATGTAAATAAAAACACTTCAAATCTGGGAAGAAGAGACAACTGAGAAAGCAAGTCACATTTATCAAATGAAACATAAACTTAGCTCTTCATCACCTCGGTTCTTTTTTTATCATTTGCTTGCAGATTTTTTTACATAGATAGGAAGGCCTATTGTTAAATATAAGCTTTGTTTTTCAGGTTCTAATGATGTAAAAGGATTTGCAGAAGTTGGAGAGACCTATATTTGGATTTCTTTATGAAGTAGTTAGTACCTATGCAGAAGATATGCTTTCTGAAATGGAGGGGGAACAAAGCACATGTGGTTATTTAGGAATGACAAAGAGTTGAAATTAATGTTGACAGCTAACTATACAGATTTTTTTCCTTTATTGCAGGAACTGAAGCTTGCTCTTTAAAAGGTGCAGTGCTGTGAAAACTGTTACTGACCATAGAAAAATGGACATGTTGCAGATACTACGTAAAACCACAGAGCGCTTAGAGTGTGATCACTGCAGCTTCAGAGGAACGGACTATGAAAACATACAAATTCATATGGGTACCATACACCCAGAGTATTGTGATGAAATGGATGCTGCTGGTTTGGGTAAACTTATATTTTATCAAAAAAGTGCAAAACTGTTTCACTGCCACAAATGTTTCTTTACCAGCAAGATGTATTGCAACGTGTATTATCACATCACAGCACAACATGCAGCACCTGAGAAGTGGAATGAGGAGCGGAAGGAACAGGTAGAAGGAGATTCAGATTCCTCCAAAAAAAGTGTCACATTGGAGCCACAGAAACCTACCCTTTCCCCTGAGTCGCGCAAACCTGCCCTTTCTCCTGAACTCCCCAAATCTGAACCTGTTGTTTCCCCCAAGCTTCAGAAATCATCAGTGTCCCCAGAGCCCCAGAAGTCGGCTCAGGCGACTTCCTCGGAGCCAGAGAAGTCAGCCCAGGCCACGTCCCCAGATCCAGAAAAGTCAGCCCAGGCCACATCTCCAGATCCAGAGAAGTTAGCCTCAGCTGTATCCCCAGACTCAGAGAAGCTGTCTCCTGCTGTGTCCCCCGACCCACAGAAGCCATCTCCTGCTGTGTCCCCCGACCCGCAGAAGCCAGCCCCAGCAATGTCTCCAGAGCCCCGTCGGCATTCCCCCGCTGTATCACCAGAGCCCCGTCGCCATTCTCCCGCTGTGTCTCCGGAACCCCGCAGGTACTCCCCAGCTGTGTCGCCAGAGCCAAAGAAACCTACTCCAGCAGTATCCCCTGAACCACGAAGGTATGCCCCAGCTGGGTCTCCTGAGCCCCGGAGGCATCCTTCTCAAATGCGTAGGCCTGGTTCTGCTTCTTCTCCTGAAAGCCGGAGGCCTGCTCCTGCAGTTTCGCCAGAGTCATGGAGACCTGGTCCGACTGTTTCCCCTGAGCCCTGGAGATCTACACCTCATGAGGTGCAGAAGTCTTCCACGGTTTCTCCCTGGGCTCCGAAGCCTGCCATGTCGGTGTCCGTAGAATCCCGGAGGTCTGCCCCTGAGTCCCGAAGGCCTGGCCCTGTTGTATCGCCAGAGCCTAGGAGGCTTGTTTCTGACTCGTGGAAATCTACGTCCTTTTCTGAATCCCAGAAGTCTACTCTTGTTTCTTCTGAGCCGTGGAAACCCATCTCATCTGTTTACCCTGAAGGCTGGAAACCTGTTCTGTCCCCTGACACGTGGAAGCATTCTCCCCCTGTTTCTCCTGAGCTCCGAAAGTCTAGTCACACCGTTTCCTCTGACTCGTGGAAGCCTTCTTTCTTTCCCGAGGTCCGTAAGCCTGGTGCTTCGGTATCTCCTGAATCTTGGAAACTCTCTGAGTCCCGGAAATCTATGTATTTTTCTGAAACTCAGAAATCCACCTCTGCTGCTTCGTCTGAGGTTCAGAAACGGGCTCATTTCCCTGAACCTCGGAAAAGAGCTCTGTTCCCAGAGTCTCGTAAATCTAATCCTACTGTTTCTACTGATGTCCAGAAACGTGCTGTCTTTTCTGAGCCCCAGAATCAGGTCTCTACTTCTGCTGTTTCTGCTGAAGGCCAAAAACATGCCCTATGTTCTGATGCCCAGAAACCAGCTCTTGTTTCTTCTGAAGTCCAGAAGCATGCCCTATTTTCTGAAGCCCAGAAACTTGCTCCCATTTCCTCTGAAGTTCAGGAGCCTACTTCCTTTCTAGAGTCTCAGAAATCTGCTTCTCCTGAAATTCAGAAACATGGCCTCTTTACTGAGTCCCAGAAACCTACTCCTTCTGTTTCTCCCGAGACCCCCAAACAAGCTGTTTTTACTGACTCCCAGAAATCTGCTGTTTCCCCTGATGTACAAAAGCATGCTGTATTTTCTGAGATGCAGAAGCCTGCTGCTGCTTTATCCTCTGATGTCCAGAGACATGCTGAAACTACTGTATCTTCTGAAATCCAGAAGAATATCCTGTTTTCCGAGCCTCACAAATCTGCTCCAGGTTTTTCCTCCGAGCCCCAGACACCTAGTGAGTCTGGTGAGAGTGACTTTCTTTCTCACAGTTTAGATGATCAGAAACCACTGGATGATTTATTCTCACAGGATGAACAATCAATATTAGCCAAAGAATCACCAGAAGACATGTTATATTCATGCCCAAAAAAGAAGCCCAAGAAGGAAAACCAGGAGAACTCAGATTCTGAACTAAATAGCAGTGAGTGTGGAAAAACAGAGATGGACTCGATGGAGATAAAGGAGCAAGAATCCAACAGTGACCAAGAGCAGTATGATATGGAGCCATCTGATTATGGCAAAGAGAGCAAAATAGATGCAACTACTCCCATGCAGCCGCAGTGTGTGCTGCAGTTTACTGAAGAGAAAGAGGCTTTCATCTCTGAGGAAGAAATAGCAAAATACATGAAGCGTGGCAAGGGAAAGTATTACTGCAAAATTTGTTGCTGTCGTGCAATGAAAAAAGGTGCCGTCTTGCACCATTTAGTTAACAAGCATAATGTTCAAAGCCCATACAAATGTAAAATATGTGGCAAAGCTTTTCTCTTGGAGTCTCTTCTTAAAAACCATGTTGCTGCTCATGGTCAAAGTTTGTTGAAGTGTCCACGTTGTAATTTCGAATCAAATTTTCCCCGAGGCTTTAAGAAACATTTAACCCATTGCCAAAGCCGTCATAGTGATGATACACCTAAAAAACATTTGGACAGCCTTGAACCACTTGAAGAACAAATTTAATCTGTTTTTTTTTCCCTTGTGTTAGAAAAGCTGAATTTACGGAAGTGTTCAAAAGTGTTGCTGTATGTTAACTGAGTAGTTTAGCTGATCTGACAAGTCAGAAGATGCATGGTTTATTGTACTATGTTTAACTTGTCTTATAGCTGTATTACTGAAATGATTTACTTTCGAAAGTCATTTTAAATACGTGTTCATGTCTTTGTATTACCCATCAGTAGAGTCATATTTTATTTTTCAGATGTACTATGTTTTTGAAACCAAAATGGATACAAATTAGTTTTGTAAAGATTTGTAAAACATACAGGCAATTAAGGACTGGAGTGGCAAGAAATCCATATATTCCTGTGAAGACTGAACTTGTTTTTTCACATTTGTTAAATGTCGTATTTTTCAAAATGTTTTTATCAAATTCTCAAAATTAAAGTTCTCACCAAATTGAATGTGAATGAGCCAGGCATGAGAAACTAGCAATCCTTCTGGAATAATTCTGCCCTGAGGTTGTAATTGAGTGTATAGTCATTCGTTGGAAATTTATTGCACTCAATTCTCTGACTTACGTGTCTCAGATTTAGAAGCATCAAGGTACTTATTTTGTGATTCTGTATTTTGGCCATGTTTTAAGCATGTACTAATATACATTAAATCGATGGATTAACATCAGACTATGTATAGCTCAACACTTTCTCTTGATGATTCAGATGTTTGTAATGTCAGAAACCCCCTAAATTTCTTGTATTTGGTGAAATGTTATGCTTTAATCTTTTAACAATAAAAAGAAACCCAACCTGGCATTGGCCATTTTTCTTTTTTTCCAAATCAAGAACAAAACCTTTCATGTTGAACATACTGCCTTGTAAGTATCTTTGGCAGCAGGAGATGCAAAACTATCCTGGAGTTCTGCTCCGAATACTTCAACTTTTCAGCCGTCAGTCCGTGAAAGCAAGGTTAGTCTAAATTTCCTGTCTGCTTCAGAAAAACACATCAGATGTAACTGAGGGGAAACATGGAAAACAGGAGTTTGTGCGCTGTTATTTAGCATGCTTGCTTTTGTGCTACTTGCATACTAACTGTTCAAAAAACATAATGATTCAGCAGGAGGATAGATTTTAAGTGGAGGTAGCACAAGGAAAGTTTCATTCTCCTCAAGCTAAATTATGCCTAGACTTAAGCTGTTGTAAATATTGGCTTAGAATACGAAGGTGATAGTGTTAAATAAATGATAATAAAACATGTCCAGGTGTAAGCTCCTGTGGAAGAGCTTCAGATTGATTTGATTGAAGCCTGTGTCTGACATCTTTTGTGTTTCAAGAGGATTTCTGGAAGGAAGGGAAAAAGCATTTGAAGCTCTACGCTTTACGTGGCTTCTCAGTGCCGCCTATTAGGAGCAAGCTTTCTTGCAGGGTCCTCTCACATAGGACCGAACCCACTCTATGCCCCTGAGTCAAGTGCCCTTCGTTTCCTTTCATGGGGTCCAGAGTAGAATTCTAGAATATTTTTTTTTCCTAGGAGTGACTATAGGTAAATCTAAAAGAGAGCACTTGACTGTTAAGGCTCTGCTAGTATAGTCTTACTTCATATAAAAGCTGCTTTTCTCCTCTGCTGTCATTTCATCACTCTTGGCACAGTCATTTGGTTAAAAAGATGCCTTACGCTATTTGAATAAAAGGGAGAAATCAAGGAAGGATTTGTTTGGATTGGAAGTGGTGTCACCTTTACAGTTCGATGTCTCGCTGTTGACAGATACTTCGTTCTCACTGCTGTGTACCAGTTAACTTCTTTGATTTCTGGGAATCCATCATCCAGGCTTGATGCTGCTTCTCTACATATTTTTTTGCTACTTGATTCTTTAATCTTGATTTACAGCTGTCAAAGTGTACTTTGTAACTCTTGGAGATGAACTTTGCAAGTCCCCTTGATGTTAGGGCATTGAATCTCTAAATCCAGATACGATGGGCACTTTCCGGTTTCTCTCAGTACAGAATTTTGTAAAAGCCTTGTGGAAGCTGAAGGACGTTTCTGGTGTGTATTTTTTTCCCAGACTTAAGTATTCTTCCACTGTTCCCTTACACAATGCTAGTTTGAGATCCTGAAGATGCGTAGGAGGATCTGCTGGAATCTGAACTGATTTAACTGATTTCTCTAAGGAACTGTAGGACGCCCATAGATCAGATAGATTGGGGATTTATTGTTTCCTTTTCAGATGACCTATTATAGATGCTGAGGAGAAGGATGAACACTCTTGAGTACGAACAGTGATCATTCTTTTTTGACATAAGAAAGAAATGCAAGTGAAGCACTTGAAGATTTACCAGTGAAGGAATTTGCTTGAAATATGCCTAATGGTATAATTTAGTCCTTGGATACTCTGAAATAACTCCAGTTGAAATTGTTGCTAATTTCGTTTCCTATGTTAGAGTACGAAGCAAATACAGAGGTCTGCAGTTTCCAGAAATTGTACTGCATTATTAGGTCACTGGGGCATTTTATCAAAGCCCTCGGTGCTGTGTGCTACCGTCCTACTCGTCCCTGTTCTGCAGCACGGGGACCCTCTGGGGTCAGTACTGTGTAGTTCCAACTTCAGGTTTCCTTTGGAGGTGGTTTGGTTGGGAAACGACATGATCAGGTCAGGAGACAGTAACTGGGGCAAACACAAGGTTTACTTACAGTACAGGCATTTCCGACAACTGCGGTTCCTTCCCTCTCTGAACCCCGTGGGCTGCTCCTGCCTGAGAAAAATGTAATTACAGACCTTAGATGTAAAGACAACTACTTCTTTTTTTTTTTTTTTTCTTCCCCAAAAGGCTATTTATAGCCTACGCTGAGAAATGTGGTAGACAGAAAATTTCCAAATACAGTGTTACGGTCTATACAGGGTATGCAGTGGTTCATAGGTGATGCATACAGCTATGGAGTAATTACCTTGCTAGATAAAAGACGAGACGCCCCTTTGGAACCAGTGTATTAGGGTGCAGAGAAAGTGTAGAGCTCCAGCTGGAGGAGTGGGGCAGGAAAGGAATCTCATTTATGTAACAGAGATGAGTACGATTAAACTTGGAATTTTTGTGGATTTTTGTAAATATCCTTAGATTTTTTCATCATGCTTAAGAATAATCTTGGGATTGGATATAGCAGGTTGTTGTATACTTAAAATTCCTTTCCTTCTCTTTGTGTATTAGTATAATTCTTGCTTAATCTCTTAAAACTTTAGAAGCAGAAAACCTTGTAGAAAATATAACTGTTGAAGGCTTGCCTATGGATTCAGAGTTTTGCACTTTGGAGGTTTTTTTTTTATCATGACTGTTTAGTGATGTAGAACAGCTCACTCGTATCTTACTAACACGAGTGCACTGAGGTCACCACAACCATTGCTATGCTCATATTTATGTATTTTTAAAAGGAGAAGAGAGAGGAAGAAGTTGAACTGTTTCCTACCATACTGCTGTTACGGCCTGTTCTGAAGAAACTTTAAGTAAGTTTTGGGCAAAGAATTGCATTTCTGAAGTATAAGCATGTAAGAACATTTTTGTTGCTTACTTTCTATGGAGAATGAGAAAGATTGCTCAAGAAAGTATCAGAGCTAGATAAATCGATTTAAAACTTGGAGAATGCAAAATTTAGGAAAGTGACTATGAAACTGAAAAGCAAATAGATGAAGGCGTAGGCTTCCACCTGAATTCTAACCTTTCTGCATATGGTAGTAATAGACTTCAAAAGCATGATTATTTACTTTTAAAATAAGGAATATATATGAATCTTTCACAGTATAGGTATAATATTTTGCATTTTCTTTCCTGTAGGTTTACATGACTTAGTTTCACAAGTATTAAAAAAACCACACCAAACCACAAAAACAGCAACAAACCCCAGTTTCTAAGGGATTTCTTGGACAAAAGATAAGTAAAAAAATTTGCTTTTTAACTAATAGCACTACCCGGCCAGGGTTGCCACATGGATGTTAATCAGTTATCTCTAAAGATCACAAACATAAGCATCCTCTGTATAATTAACACTGAAAAATTAGATATTTTGTATGTAATTTATATCTAATTTATATTTTATATCTAATTTTTCAGTGTTGTTTTGTAAAACTTCAGGGACTTGAGAAGGAGTTAACTGCTTACCACGTGTATGTAAATAACTTGAATGCGTTCTGTGGCTTATTACCTTGCATGTCCTGTGGACTCTGGGTCAGTGTACAAAGAGTGACGTTCACTAAAAGCCAATAGAAGTGAGTTACTCACGACAGCACAGAAGTCTGTGAAGATTAGTTTTCTCTGCTTCCCAAGTATTCGAAAACATTATTTCTTGCAATGACAAATAATACGTATTAATGAAAGTCAGCATAGTAAAATAATTTCCTGACTTTGCAGTATATCCTCAATATATACTTGGGTATAACGCTCACAATAATAAACTTTAAGATTTTCTGAATTTTTAAAGAATGTTACCGTAATAGATTATACGTGTGGTTGAGAAGATGCTTCTATATGAACTTTTAGGCAAGATGTCAGTGAAACCGGCAGTTCCTCTTACACGATCCCCGTCCTTGGAGAGGAATCTCTTCTGCGTATGCTTGGAAGGACGCAGGCTCCAGTCCTTTTCATGCAGAACGCTTGATGGAAAGTACAAAATGGAAAGTGAGAATAAAGAAACTTCAGAGGATGTTGTTGTTATAGAAGGATGTTGTTTTTCAGCTAAATTAGCTGTGGCCATATGTGCGATACAAACTTATCTTCATTCTTTTTATTGCAAAAAAGGGTTAATAATTGTATTGAACGTCCAGTCATGTTTTTAAAGTGCATTTTCACAAGCATTCAATCAGTCAAATCAAAACTAGTCTTCCGTAGAGAACTCGGAGGTGTCTTTCTGCAAAGGCCATTTCTGTCACAGATTACAACTTCATTTCCTTTGATATTTGGGAAAAGATTCTTGCAAGAATTATTACTTTCAGTAATAAACATTCTATCTTCTCTCAGCATACCTAAGAGTATCTAAATATCTGTCTAGGTGTATCAGTATGTTGCTTAAGCTCTAGATCAAAGAAATCATGTGGAATGTAACCGCTAGAATGTGAACGTTTATATAATGTTAATGGTACTGGTTGTTCGTGTATTAATAAGCAAATTAATTGTGGAAAAAAATGTTTATCAAAACCTGAAGACCCTTGAGGATTCAACAGTAATGTTTTAAAATAAGAATTGTGCATACTTCACAATCCCCTATTCTGAGAAAGAGCCTCTAAAAGAAGTATTGCATTTTAGTTCATTAGTAGAAGCCAAATCAAGGTAATTTTTGCTTATTTTTATTGTCTGACATACTTGACCAGGTATATCTTCTGAGCCGTACAATCAAAATATTAAGTCTATTTTCTTTTTTTCTTTTTTTTCTCCCCCCCCGCCCCCCGAGAAGTGTTGCCATCTCCATAAAGAACTGACCGTGTCATTTCATGATCAGCTCAGGGCAATATCACTGCAGCCTTTCTCTGGATGGTCCTGGCCTCCCCCTTGCCCTGGCAGTGTGTTCTCACCATTTTTCCTCCATCCACTTTGCTGTCGTACGGCCTTGTGGTGACGCAGATCAGCTTACGGATTCTGCTGGAAACTTGCTGTTGTCTCCCTGCGTTGTGGAGTTAGCCTGTCGATCTGACTTGCCTTGCAGCTGCGAGTGCTGGTGCAATGGAAATGGGTGCGAGGGGGACATTTCTTCTGAAGGTAGAGGGCCAAGGCCAGAAGGGACAGAGCTCAGGTGGGCTTATGGTAACTCCGAAACTGCACCCCGAATCACAGACGTGCTGGCTAAGTTGCTCAGCAGGGATGTCCTGACAACTCCATTGTATTATTTTCTCACGTCTACCTTTTACCTGTCAGTTGTCTGCTGGGTTGGTCTTTTCTTCCACTGCCTCTCTACTTTTTTAGTTTGTATCTTACTGAGTGCTCTAGACAAGATTCTTCTTATGCCTCGTGAAAGAGTGCCAAAGCCACAAGTGAGAACCCCCGATAAAATGGATAAATTACCTATGTGTGCTTAGTGTCTTCGTTAGCTAAGCTTGGAGCCTTGGCATAGTGGCTGAGACTTGCTGTTCTGTTGAAGCTGCGGGGTAGCTCTCATTGTACCTCGACAGTCCTTGACTGCAATGGAGGTTTGTATAGGTATGAGAAACACATTTTTTGATTCCCTGTCTCGGGTGCTTATAGTAGTATTGACTCCCCAAAGCGTACAACCTTCTGAAACCCAGAACCTCAAACTTTGGAGTTTAAGTGAAACTCAGTGGAGAAGCAGACATTGATTCCCAGTGGCTTCCTCCAGTGCTGCACAAGAAAATCTAAAAATAGTTGTTCTTCTCTTTGTACACTCAGCATTTAACTTTATGCCTTATTTTGCCTCCATACACAGTTGTATAACTTGAAGCATATTGAGGAAAAGCAACTCAAGTAATTTCCAAACCTCAGTGAAGCCTCCTGCCTTTTGAAAGTAAAAAGAAAAATAAATCCTTTAAACCTAATGGGGACAATGAAATGCTTGTATTAAGAATAATGATACCTGTCATAGGTACCTGTCATCTTGACTTTGTAGAAGACTAAGAGTTTATCAGTTACAGCATGTGTGCTATGTACTTCTAGTTAGGAATAGTCAGTGTTCACAGACACAAAAGTGTTACGATAACAAGTGAGAACTTCTTAAGCATAGGAGTTTCTTTTCATATATTTTCTTCTGTAACACAACAAAGATTAGGAACTAGGCTGAAAACAAAAAAAAAGTAGTTTTCAAAAGATAACAGATGATGGAAATGGGGGGCCCAAGTCACGATCTTGTTCCTGCCAGCGAAGGGCAAAAGCTTGCAGAAGCATGGACAGATCATGCGGGTCAACACCAAATTGTGAAGCTGGCGTTTTAGACAAGGATTTGACTTTTATGATTGTGGGACCCTGTTGGAGGCTCAAGGACTCCTAGGGAGAGATGGGGGAGGAATTTGGCTTTTATGACTCGGGGACCCTGTGTGAGGATTGAGGGCTGTTGGGGAGAAATGGGATCCACCTGACAACGTAGGAGAAGAGCAGCACCTTTGCCAACAGGCTGGTAAACCTGGTGAGGAGAGTTTTAAACTAAGAACGATGGGGGAGGGAGATGGCAACCTGCAATTAAGTGAACAAAACACGGAAAAGGAGTGGAAAATAAAGGATGTGGGGGTCATGGGATGAGGAGACACCTCAGGGAGAATAAAATGGTGACAGGAGGCCCACACCTCGAGTGTATGTATACGCGCAAATGCTTGCAGCTTGGCCAACAAGCTGGAGGAACTAGGACTGTGTGTGGTCACCGAGTGATGCTATTGGAATAACGGAGATGTGGTGGGACAGCTTATATGACTAAATTGCTATGACGGACAACTATAGGCTCTGCAGAAAAGACAGGGAGGGAAGGCGAAGGGGGGATGCTGTTGCCCTACAGTTGAAGGAGCAGCTTGGATGCGTAGTACTTCTACGAGATGGACAGCAGCCTGGTTTGAGAGCATGTGGGTCAGGATCAGAGATGTCAGTTAAGGTGACATCATGGTAAGAATTTGTTGCTGAGCTCCCGACCAGAGTGAAAAAGCAGATGAAGCTTTCTTTAAACAACTTGAGAAAGTCTGTATCACAGATGCTGGTTCTTGTGGGGGACTTGATCCCCCTGACATCCGATGGAAAGGGAGCGTGGCAGGATCCAATCAATCTAGGAGGTTTCTGGTGGGTGTCAGGGACAGCTTCCCGATACAGGTACTGGATGGGCCATTGGGGTGATGCGCAGCTAGATCTGCTGTTCACAGACAAGGAAGAACTGGCTGGAGATTTGATAAACAATGGTAGACTTGGCTGTAGTGACCATGGAATTGTGGGGTGTAGTATCCTGAGGGGGAGAGTAGCAGAGTACAGACGATAGACTTCAAGAGACCAGACTTCTAATTATTCAGGGAATTGGTAGGTGGGATCACATGAGAGGCAACTCTGAAGGGTAAAGGAGTTGAGGAAAGCTAGCAAGTCGTTAAGGACAACCTGCCAAGAATGGACTAACCCGAGAGGATTTATCAGGAGACTGGCTTGGCTAAACATGGCACCCATGACAGAGCTCCAGTGCAAAAAAGCAGTACAAGAGAGATGGAAGGAGGGGTGGGCTACAAAGCAGGGATTTAGGGACATTGCAAGGGACATCAAGGGCAATAAGAAGAGCTGCTACTGCCACATTAGTAGAAAAAGTCTGAACAAGGAAAATGCGGGGCTGTTACTGAGTGGGTGGATTAGTGATAGCGGACACACAGAAGACTGAGGTACCCAGTGCTGCCTTTGTCTTAGTCTTCACCAACGAGGTCTCTCAGGCCTCTGTGATTAGTGGAAGGGTTGAAGGAGTGGAAGAACTGCCAGCAGAGAGGGTTGAGTCAGGAGTTACTTGAGAGAAATCAACTCAACTTGACTCACACAAGTCCATGGGACCCTATGGGTGGCATCCCAGGGTGCTGTGAATTGGCAGATGTCCTTGCAAGGCTGTTGTCTATCATCGCTCATGGAGTTTGGGGGAGGTCCCCAGTCACTGGAGAAATGCAAATGTTGCACCTATCGTCAAGAAAGTTCGGAAGGATGGTCCAGAATTTCCCGGGTCCTGGCAAATATTTAACCTTTATAGTTCTGATAAAAATGATAAAAAGAGATGTTGAACATGGATGCTTCACTTGTCACTGGCATTCTATAAACATCAATACTTATGCTGACTCTGAGGACAGATTCTTTTGGAAAATTAAAGAAATGCAGGGGGATGTACATAGAAGAAATCTTAAAGCTCCTGCAGTTCTCCCTCCTTCTGCAGAGTTTCCAAATACGTAACATTACAAAGGCTCAGCAAGGCAGTTGCTGCAGACCTGCGTTGGCCCGGTGACATCCTGTGCTGTTTTGTTACGCAGGACAAGGAAGCCGATAATGACCAAATGAAGAATTTGGAGGAAATCAGCTCTGCAGTTGAAATGATGCCTCAATGTGTCAGCAACGCACATATTGTGTGTTATGGCCTCACAGATGGGACAGAAAGTTTTGCATGTAAACCGTATGCGCACTAAAGAGATCATGTAATGACCCCTCTGCTGTGTCTTCGGCTTAAGGGGTTACTGCTCTCAGCTGCCCGACTCCCTTTGTCCGTGCACTGTTCCCTAACTTCTTTTTGTTGAACTGTTCACCTGTGTCATTTCTAAAACAGAAGCTAGTCTGTAAAAAAGTCTTTACTGTAAATAATTTCTTTTTAAACCAGAATCATTTCCAAGTGCCTGGGTTTATGGTTAAATGAAGCATCCTATTGTAGTGCAGACGGGGTGTTAACATCCAGAAGGGGCAGAAGAAGTCAGGTAGGGCTGAACGGTAGGTGGTAATTACATATTTCTTAGCGAAAGAGCACGCACACCCCCATGTGTAGCCTATGGGGACAAACATATTCCTGTCTGAATGAGTCCTTCACCACATGTCACCTCAGGTTCCTTCCAAGACTCTGCCACTGAGCAGTCTGGGGCTTGCATCAGCTGAGCTACAGACCTCCCTGTTAAATGAAATGCTTTCTGGATCTCGATGAGGCAAATCAATGTGCATTAGAATGTTAAATGCTATTGCTTAAAGTTCAAATATTTCGCTGCATAAATTTGTTATTTCTGTGGGGGTTAAACCTGTCATTAGAACTGTGAAATACTGTTTTCCTCTTGTTTTTAGATGCTGTTCTGCTCTGTACCCAGCCTACTGTCCATTATTACTCTTCCTCTGCTTCTAAGACTTCAAAGCTTCTTGGTTTCAAAGTCAGCATTAGAAATAATTGACAATATGGAATATTACCTTCTCCTAAAAAAAAATAAAAATTGTTGTGGCTAATTGCAGGTTGGGGTTGACACAAATAAACCCCTAAACAAACGAAATGTTCCTGGTATGCATGTGAGATAAGCATGCATTGGACAGAAATCGTTATGGCCGTGCAAATAAAATGTGGCTTTTACTCGTATCGCTTGTTCAGATGTAAGATTGTTTTGTTACAGCTTTCTCTCATGTCTGAATTCCTGAGGATCTCAGAGCTAAAACAATTTTCGGAACTGGAAATCGAACAGACTTTACCCCATTTTGATTGTGCTAATCTCCGTGGTGTTAGCTGCAACTGTAGGATTGCAAAGTGTTAGAAAAGGTTAGCGTGAAAATCCACACTCTTGTGTTGCAAGCTTTGGTGTACATTTTAATCTATACAAGAGGAATTCCTCTTTGAATTGTAATATACAGATTTTTATAATGAATCGTTTAATTCAGTCTGGATGCAATCGCATTTAAAGTGATCCTATACTCTGACGTTGCTGTTTGTGCATTACTATATTATGTCATTCATTTTTTAGTACCCTTATATATAAGATTCTTTTAATTTGCTCAGCAACACGTTCAGCAACACGTTTCTTGGGTAGGCAGTACCTCTGCAGTAGCCGCAAAGAAATTTGTCTGGGAGTTGAGCTCATCAGCCTGCTCACAGAAACACGGGCTGCGTGACTTTGTGCGGGGAAGCCTGGCAGGGAGTAGGGAAGGTGCCAGCCACCTCCTAGACTGCAGACCTTGCTAGAGCTAGTGCTTTGCTGTTATGCTAACGAAAGGATTATAAAGCATGGTTAGACGGCCTGGGAGCTACGTAATGACGGCTCTGTGGCCATAGTCCAGGCCTTGCTGTTTTGCCGCCTTGCCCTTGTGTGCGGTGTGCCCCACGTGGGGCTCGTGTGCCTGGGCACTGCCTGTGCCCGGGCGGTGCAGCCTCCGGCGGGGTTCGGGATGCAGGATGCAGAGCGGCTGGTTGCGCTCCGCTCCCTTCAGGCTGCCCTGCGTTCGGGCGTAATTACATATTTCTTAGCGAAAGAGCACGCACACCCCCATGTGTAGCCTATGGGGACAAACATATTCCTGTCTGAATGAGTCCTTCACCACATGTCACCTCAGGTTCCTTCCAAGACTCTGCCACTGAGCAGTCTGGGGCTTGCATCAGCTGAGCTACAGGCCTCCCTGTTAAATGAAATGCTTTCTGGATCTCGATGAGGCAAATCAATGTGCATTAGAATGTTAAATGCTATTGCTTAAAGTTCAAATATTTCGCTGCATAAATTTGTTATTTCTGTGGGGGTTAAACCTGTCATTAGAACTGTGAAATACTGTTTTCCTCTTGTTTTTAGATGCTGTTCTGCTCTGTACCCAGCCTACTGTCCATTATTACTCTTCCTCTGCTTCTAAGACTTCAAAGCTTCTTGGTTTCAAAGTCAGCATTAGAAATAATTGACAATATGGAATATTACCTTCTCCTAAAAAAAAATAAAAATTGTTGTGGCTAATTGCAGGTTGGGGTTGACACAAATAAACCCCTAAACAAACGAAATGTTCCTGGTATGCATGTGAGATAAGCATGCATTGGACAGAAATCGTTATGGCCGTGCAAATAAAATGTGGCTTTTACTCGTATCGCTTGTTCTGATGTAAGAGATTGTTTTGTTACAGCTTTCTCTCATGTCTGAATTCCTGAGGATCTCAGAGCTAAAACAATTTTCGGAACTGGAAATCGAACAGACTTTACCCCATTTTGATTGTGCTAATCTCCGTGGTGTTAGCTGCAACTGTAGGAGTGCAAAGTGTTAGAAAAGGTTAGCGTGAAAATCCACACTCTTGTGTTGCAAGCTTTGGTGTACATTTTAATCTATACAAGAGGAATTCCTCTTTGAATTGTAATATACAGATTTTTATAATGAATTGTTTAATTCAGTCTGGATGCAATCGCATTTAAAGTGATCCTATACTCTGACGTTGCTGTTTGTGCATTACTATATTATGTCATTCATTTTTTAGTACCCTTATATATAAGTTTCTTTTATTTTGCTCTGGGTTCAGCACCACTTTTCTTGGGTAGGCAGTACCTCTGCAGTAGCCGCAAAGAAATTTGTCTGGGAGTTGAGCTCATCAGCCTGCTCACAGAAACACGGGCTGCGTGACTTTGTGCGGGGAAGCCTGGCAGGGAGTAGGGAAGGTGCCAGCCACCTCCTAGACTGCAGACCTTGCTAGAGCTAGTGCTTTGCTGTTATGCTAACGAAAGGATTATAAAGCGTGGTTAGACTACCTCTGCAGTAGCCGCAAAGAAATTTGTCTGGGAGTTGAGCTCATCAGCCTGCTCACAGAAACACGGGCTGCGTGACTTTGTGCGGGGAAGCCTGGCAGGGAGTAGGGAAGGTGCCAGCCACCTCCTAGACTGCAGACCTTGCTAGAGCTAGTGCTTTGCTGTTATGCTAACGAAAGGATTATAAAGCGTGGTTAGACGGCCTGGGAGCTACGTAATGACGGCTCTGTGGCCATAGTCCAGGCCTTGCTGTTTTGCCGCCTTGCCCTTGTGTGCGGTGTGCCCCACGTGGGGCTCGTGTGCCTGGGCACTGCCTGTGCCCGGGCGGTGCAGCCTCCGGCGGGGTTCGGGATGCAGGATGCAGAGCGGCTGCTGCCGTGCCGCTGCCTGCAGCCTGCCTGGCTTCTGCGCTTCTTCCACCCCACCGGGGCCACGGGGCCCTTTGCCTCTTGACTTAGTTCACTGTTCCTTTAAGCTCTTTTAAGAAGAGCTGTAATATCTACCGAGATAAAAATAAAACGACAGATGGATGGGGAATGATAACAGTGTTGTGGTTTTGCGCACGTGACAACTATTCCGCCACAAAGATCTTAATTTTATATTACACCGAGGGCAGTTTTATCTCGTTATTGCTCGCTGCTCCCCTGAACCCAGTTTTGGTAAAGTTATCCATTAGAGGGAGCTACAGAGCAATTTATTAGTAGATCAGCTTTAAAGCGTCGTTTTTGAACATGTTAAATACACATATGGAAGAAAAATACATCAACGATAGGTTCATAAATGGCTCTGGGCTTTTCTCCTTATTATGTTGAATTAGTTTTAGCCCTGCTATGGCTGATTTCCTCACCACTGTATCTATAGTCCCCTGTTTTAAAGCACTTGTTTATTTTCTTTGACACCCCTCCCCGCTGCGCAGTTATCCCATTCCCATAGCACGTGCATTATTTACAAGGATGTTTAAAATATTTATGTAATCTCCAAAAAATATTCACTCTTTTGTTCCCTAGGTCACTACTTCTCTTATCTCGATAAGAAAAAACGCTAAGGGAATTGGCAGAGGAAGCCTGCTCTTCCCGTGGCAGTATTGAAGAGCCTGGCTGTACTCGAAACCACCTAAGGCCAGCCTGCTGTGCAGGGGGCCCATGCTGGGAATAAGCTCTGTAAGTGCAAAGAGGATTTAAGTACAGTCCACAGCGGCTGGCGCACGCAACAGAGATGCAGCCTCTGGCTGACGAGAAGGTTTAAAATCTCAGACCTGTTGGCTGCCAGAAGCTGAGAGGGTAAAGCGGGGCCACAAGCGCTCCCCACAAGTCCTGCTCGTACAGCATTTGCAGCTGGCCCCCGCTGCTTTTGCTTTTGAAAGACCCCGGCACAGCTTCTCACCCAAAGCTCACACAGGGGGGGGTGGCGAGTGATCCACGGTCACACAGAAATGCACTGGAGGGAATCAGTGAGATGGAAAAGATGCACGTGAGAAGCCAAATTTAGACCCAGGTTAAGCTTCCCCGAGTCTGAGCAAGGGCAGCCTCCAAGCAGGAAATCTGAAAATCCAGGGGTGGCTGGCACTGCCCGAGGAAATCTGTTGGCAAGGCGGTGGTACCGCCGGCCTGACTGACTTACCCTGGTTTAGGGTATTTCCACTTCCAGCACTGACAGCGCTTTCTTGGCAATTGATGGGCAGCAAGACAGTGGCTGTGCTCCGGGACACTGCCTTCGGATGCAGCCTGCTCGTCTGCAGTCAAATCTCCCCTTGAAATCCTCAGGAATTTTGCCTGAGTGAGGCCGTGCACTACTTGACTTACTGAGGCAAAAGCTGTTTACAGATATAAAATACAAACAAGCCCTGAAACTTCTGTCCTTTATTATTTCACTTTGACTCGCTGCGGTCTGGGCCGGGTCCAGCATTTTTTCTCACTGCACTCATTACTCCAGGCAGTGATAAAACTGGATAAGCCAAATGACCAACTTGGTCTTGATACGGTTATAATGTCGTTGAAAGTAGGGGGAACCACAAACGTACTGCCTCGGCCATGGGAATCTGAAACCTTCCTGCTTCATTTACCAGTAAAAACCAATCAGAAATCCTTAATTCCTTCACTTTCAGACTTCTCTAGTAGGCATCCACACTAAGGCGTTGCACAAAACATCAGGAGAAAGAAGGCTTTCATAATTTGATCTTTTGAACCTGTCAGTGAGAAATCCTTTGAAATTTAACGTCCCACTAAAGAAACCCAGGTAAAGCTGTAGGGACGTTTTAATTGCATTAAAAAGGGTCACCAAAGACAGTCACATCACTTGGAAGCAAATGCTACTTTTGAGTAACGATCTCCTGCTGCGAGATAAACTGACAAAATAAGCGTGATAAATGATCTTAGGCGGGACCGCTGCCATAGCCTTCGTTGTGTTTTTGAAGCAGCAAGGAAGGATTCAAATACCTATGCATTTACAACAGAACTGGAATAATTTATCTACTCTGGTTTTTGTCGGCACGTTTATGTCCAAATAGCTGAAGTGGAGATTCCAGTTTTGCTGATAAATAACACAGAAAATTAAACCACTGCCGCTGGCTTGCCCGGCATGGTTTACGTTGTTTTGCAGCAGCTGCAGGATGCATTCTTTACACTCAATGTAAACAAACAGACACATCCCAGCATAGGGGAGGGCTCCCGGGGTGCGAGGGCAGCTCGGTGCCGCAGACCCGTGCCTCCGTGGGCAGGCTGCTGCCGGGGGCTGCCTGTGCTGGAGCCGCCCGGCAAAGAGAAAGCAGGCACTGGAGCCTTTGATGGCTGTTGGCCTGGGCTGTATCCTCTCCAGATTTCTTAAAACTGGCTATTTTATTGTTTGGATATAAACTGGTTGCTGATTAGATGCAAGTGGGTTTGTTTAATTAAAAGAAAAAAAAGGCCAGCTAATTGAGTTAAAACTATGTGGTTTATGGGAGAAAATGCCAAAGTTAATTATGGTTACCATCTGTTTCATCAAAACACTCGTTCGCTTTGAATACCTCTATTGTCAGGGCTGGTTTTAATATCTTTCTCAAATATATTCCAGTGAGGAGGTACTTTAAATTACTTTGTTCCCCATAATCTCTAGCAGACAACAGAGCGGTGGTGTCTGCAGTGACCTTATGGTGCTATTTCTTTTAAAGGAAATATTGCCGTGGCTTTAATCACTGCAAGCTTAGCTCTGTGCGCAGGAAGCTTGCATGATTTTTTCCAGGGATTTATTCAAGGAGGTCTTTGTGTATGCGTTTCTGTATGAGGCAAATTGCAAACATGAATGGCATTCTTTTCCCCAGTATCTCCTTTCCACTACCTGACCATGATTTAATTCCTGCAATATTAATTCTCAAAAAACCCACGAAGAATTCACCTCTCCCCGTGGTACTTACGCACACACGCACATGTATGTGCACACCCCTCGCTCTTAAGAGCTATGTCACAATATATGAGTTAGCTATCTTGAGAGTCTCGCAATACACTCGTATGACACAGCCTGGAGGAACTGAGTGACTGGACATAGCACGAGCTTTTACCCCATGGACTTGTTTGCAGCATGGGGCCGTTTATCGCAGGCTCCTGCTGTACTGCTGGGCTGCCTGTGCTCACCGGGGGACGCTAGCACAAATACCCGTTCTTGCCTAGTTTCCAGGAGGGTTGTGAGCTATTTGAAATTAATGTTATGTATTGCTATCGGTAAATAGACGAGGTCAGACTAGTGCTCAGGTGATAGAAGCAAGGTGGCTGTGAAGCTGGCATCAGGAAAACAAAACCCAGTAACTTCTTTTAGCAGCCCATCTGTCTTGTTATATGCACATTCTCCGAAACATTCATTTGGCTGGCAAATGAGAAGGTATCACTGACTGAACGTTTGTAATTTCCAAGGCTCAAAGGAACACATGAATTCACGTGTACTGAATCCTATGAATTCAAGGAAAATTCAATGGAGATTTAATCTGCTTCTGGAAGGAAAAAATTATTCGCCCTGCCTGCTTCAAAGAGAAACAAAAACATCCTTTATTATTCTTAGTAAGAGGACCGTGCTGCTACCACTCAACATAGTGAAATGGCGACTCCTTGAAAATCTTGCTGCTTTTACGTCTTGGATAAATGCTAACCTGATGGGAGTGATAAAGAATTAGGCAATAAGATTAGAAAGAGAGATTGTTCCTGAATCAGTCCATTAGGATTAACCAGGCTTTGTTCCATGGCAACCTAGCTAAGAATAATCATGACTGCAAATAGTGCTGTTCCAGTTTCTTGGGTGGAGCACAGAGTGAAATCGCTGGTCTCCAAACGCAATCGTTCATGTGTTTGGCAGTTCTTAAATGTCACTGTGGCCATACTTCAGCAATTCAGTTAGAGTTGTTGTTTTTGCCGTCATATGTGATGCATAAGGAGTTCAAAACCCTGCAGGCGAGCTGAGTTCGTAGGGTCTGTGTATTTTCAGACTATTTTCGGTGGGACGTGATTTCTGACATTAGCAGTTGAGGTTGACAGTATTGTCTCTGCCACCTGCCCTGAGTCACTGGTGGCATACAGAGGCGTGAATGGAGTATGCGAGATATGTGGGCTGGAGCGGTAAGGCTGGCACATCGGTGGGTCCTCACGATAAACCGGTTCCCAGGAATGTGGATCTCTGGTGGAGGAGAAGTTCAAAACACCTTCTCTGTTCATTCATGCTGCAGTACACGCATACCCAGGTCCCGTTCTGGGTGGAGCTGAGCTGGGCCCAAGGGAAGGAAGCATGCGAGCAATTTGATGACATTGATTTTGCCAAGGAAGAACCTTGAGAAACTTTTAAGAATCATAAATCTTGCATTTCTTTATATTACTTGTTTTTATTATTATACTGTACACTCCCTCTACCTCACATTGCAATATATTTTTATTTTAAATGCATCTGCCTGTCTAATCTGTGCTTGGAAACAATGGTGCTTTCTTAGTACACCAATCTAAGTTAGCATGAATCATTTTACGTATTTGATTATGGTGGCGTAGACATTCAAACGATGACAAGCATGAATTTAACCACTTCACTGAAGGCAACACCAAACTCACACAGGGTTCAGGTAGCATTTATTTGTGTATGCAAAACCACAGAAAAACACTCTGGTAGGAAAAAACCCCATATTTACTGGCTTACGGTTTAATGTGTATTTCCAAACGGTCACTTATTTCTCCTAAAACCAGCTGAGGCCCTGGAAGAAGGTGCATGCAGGGACACCACTGCTCTTCACAGGTGCCTCTCTTTGAGGGCCCCACCGTGTAGATCTGTGCGTTTGGGGCAATTTTCCTGCCTTTCCTCCCCACACCCTTGCCAGGGGTATTAATCCAACAAGCCCAGCTCTTATGGGCACCTGGCAGCCTCTGTCTTTGGGGAGTCTGGCTGATACCGAGAGCAGATGACATCTCATTTAGCTTTAGCTGTCTGGCCTGAGCTTGTTGTCCAGGTTCCTCCAACAGTCGGTACAGAGTGGCGAGTACCCAGAGGACGGCTTGGGTGCTCGTGGGGCGGGCCTTGGGGATGGGGGGGTTCCTCCTCCCCAAAACTCTGTCCCCCCTCCCCTGGCTGCAAAGGGGACGCAGGCATCCAGCCAAGACCCGACCCAAACTTGTAAGGAAGGAGGGGAGATGATTGTCAGCCAAAGTGATCCAAACACAAATTCGTTGAAATAAAGCACTGTTTATTCACCTGAAGGGACGCGGAGTGCAGAAGAGGGGATGAATGGAGTGAAGCCCATGCATACATTTCCCCATTAACTTTAGCCTCTCCTATTAAGCTTTGGCAAGATGCTTTTGGTTCGGTTGCTCTCATTCTTGAGTTCAAAGAGTCACCCTTTATTATGGGTGTTTCTCCCAGGGAGTCAACACCAGATGGTGTTGACAATTCCCCTCACACACACACACCCCCACACACCCACACACACCCCTTCTGCCTGGCTTCTTTGGCAGGCCAGCACCTTCCAGGTTTTGGTCTCCTCTTTTGTCCTAGCTCCAGATCTGGGTTCTCACCGGCTGGGCATTCACCAGGGCATTCCCCAGCTCACAGCGTCCCTGCTGTTCCGCAATGGGCTTGTGGCATCAGCTGAACTCCACCTTGCCTTGCCATCATTGCCTTTCCCATTTTCTTTCCCTCCAATAACTCGTCTCTGATTTAACTCCTCACTGCCAGACTGGATAATGGCAAACTCATAAAAATTACAGCATCCTTACAACACAATATTCGTACCAGCCGCATTTACCACATGGTGCTCAAACTCTTCAAACACACAGTTTCACTGAAGGTAATTCTGGAGTCTGTTTACTTTTAAAATAGCTGAACACCCCCCCACCCCCCCCATATGATTTGCCTTTGTGGTTGTGTACAGCCCTGTGTGCCTTTGGGAATGCAGGGACTCTACCTTTGAAGGCTATGGCCGTGTAGAAAACATCTGTAAATCTTGTGGAGACATGACAGATAGATAGTCTTTCTGGGGTGTGTCATTTGGAAACTGGTATGCAAGTTTGCAGGAAGCCCGTCTCACTGATTGCAGTCTTCAGGCTATAGAGGATTATCCATGCAAAGCAGACCTGCCGCACGCACGCACAACGCGCTGGGCACAGGCAGAGGTTACGACGAAGGGCCCGTCCCATCTGAGACTTTCCACGGGCAGTGTAGTTAGCTGTAAGAGTGGTACGTGTGTGGTCGTGATACCAAAGTTCCTGTTTGCCATCAGATCTTCTTGTCCTGGTAGCAGCATTGTTACGTGCCATACTTTTGCCATGAGGGGGAGGATACATTGCTTACCAGCTGTGTCTTGATTCCATTCCCTGCCCCTACACTGTGTCCTCGTGTACGTACACCTGTCAGGATGTCTGCCGAATCAGCCAGTTGAGGCTGAACTACTTTTCAAGGTACTGGTTTAGGAAATATTTATGCAGGAAAAACAAAGGAGAAAGTATGGCCTCTCTGGTGTCCTTTGGCTGGAAGCTAAAATTAAATTTGTCAGTGGGAGAGAGGAGCAGATGCTCTGCAGGCCAGCGCTGGTCCACGGGGCCCTGCTCGGGGGTCGCCCGCAAGCCACGAGGGACAGGGCTGCGTGCTTCAAACACCCTGCCCTGGGTAGCTCACACTCACAGCACCGGGGTAAAACCACAGCGTGTGCGACAAAGTACCCTCCGTGCCCACCGGCTGCTGAATACCCACCCTGAGCAGGAGCTAGGACTGTCCTTATGCTGCTTACCAAGAGCATTTGTTGCTCTTCATATTCTTTTTTTGTTTTAATTTTTAGACAACAATAACACACACCCACCCCTTCCCTAAATTACAAGAATTTATTCAATGCTTCGTGCTTTTTTGCCAAGCTCATAAAGAACGCCTCCTTTTTAATGCTTTGTAGGAAAGCGCTGATACTTTTTCCAGAACTGATTTAATCTGTATACATTGAAGTCTGATATCCTGCAGATGTTTGGCTAAATTCTAATAAAACAGCCAGAGTGACACACCATGGGAATTTTATCATAATCCTCCCGAGGAAAAAAATGTTCATCCCAAGGGATGTGTCATAGGTCAAACAAAACCTGTCATACTTCCTCCTTGTTTTGGAAACACCCAGCATCTTTACTTTTATTTACAACAAATATATAAAAGCTTTTTGTCAGCAATTTGTCTTTTTATTTATGTGCTGGTACAGTAACAATTATTACAAGTTCCACACACTGCTAATCTTGCCATAATGGTATTTCTAGTATGACTACTCTCATCTGCTGACTAAACAAGCGCAGTCTTGCCTTTTCTCAGCGTGGCCGTGAGTAAAAAACAAGTCACAGGGATTTGAGGATCTTAGGGCTCGTCTGTACGTGGTTTTTGCATCAGTGCAGTTAGACAAGTTTAAATCAAAGCAGTGCAGCCCCCAAGCATGGGTGAAACTGCACTTTTGTTGAAGTGCTTAGATCAGCACAGGTCATCTGAATAAATTTGGTGCAACAAGCAGTCCACGCTAGAATAGTTGCACTGGAGTACACGGACCGGCTGTCCTGGTCTGGCTGAGACAGTTCCGCAACGTCCACCACTGTGCCAGTGTTCCCAGGACAATTTTTCTGACAATGTATATGTGTGAGATTTTAGAAAGAGCTCATGGGACAAGAAATTGGACATCATGCTGTTCACCAAGAACGTGAGGTTTTTCCCTCTGCCTCCTTTCAGGTCTGGGAATTACGGGCCTGGACTCCGAGCCTGCAATTGGTTATAGGGAAGAACACAGGGAACGTCCCCCTTTCATGTCACCTCACACCAAATGACTAGGTGCAGGAAACACGCTCTTTGCCTCATACCCCAGTGCAGCAGATGTTCTTTTGACACAGAAGCTCATGCAAGGGGCTCATCATGCAGAAACCTCATCGCAGGACCAGACTCAGGGTAGTTGTCCTCTACCACATGCTCTACTGCGTATGACGCATCTCCTGTATCGTGGGGGTTTTGTTTGTTCCTTTTTTCTTTTTTTTCTTTTAAAGCCTGGTCACCATGTGCTGATGGTGTAGGTACACAATGTGTTAGCTTTGGCAATGAAAGCAGCTGAAGAATTTCCCACTTCATCCCCCAGCCCAGCTGCTCATCCTGTCCCTCTAGGTTATGCTGATGCAACTGTTTGCATACCGGCAGTATAAGCCAGGTCAGAGAAATAACGTATGTTAAAAAGTAACTTTCAACAAAAAAACCCCACCCACAATTGCAAGGGGGACACTGACATGTGATTGGGACAGGAATGCACTGCAGAGGGCAAGCAATTTTTTGATGTATCATTACAAAAGTAGTTCGTACAGGACTCTGGAAAAGAAGTATGAAGTAGCTTGTGTTAGGGGCAAGGGGGTAAAAGCCACAAAAAATGTGAAAAACAAGTGTTGAAATAAATAGAGCAAACAACTAAGATGACATTTGGAATTACACAAATGTGTTGTCATCCACTGTGAGTATCAAGTGTACTTCTTCAATCTGTCTAATCTAATATAAACAGAGAGCAGCATGTATGTCCCAAAAAAAACCCTCCACCAAAACGTTGCAGATGATAGATACCCATCTTGCCCTGGGGAGATGATAAGGGAAGAGAGCAAACCAGGTATGACAGCTCCTAGAGGCATCATTTAATGCATGGTCAGAACGCATTCGCATTCCACTCTAATGAAAGTGGTAAAAGCATACTGGGGGGGAGGAGAGGAGAGGAGAGGAGAG
>NW_008795029.1:4012318-4024191 GCF_000699145.1 Aptenodytes forsteri
GGAGAGGGAGAGGGAGAGGGAGAGGGAGAGGGGAGGGGAGGAGATGGTAGGTCTCAGTTAAAAATTAAAGCACATTAACATTGAAAGTTAGTTTCTCAAAGCGTTTTCTCTTTTTTTTTTCATTCAAAATAGAGACCATGCGAGTTCAGCATAAAAAAACCCAGAGGTAGCATTAAAGCTTCATTTTGGATGCTAAATTTACTGGAACAAATGTGAATGCTTTTGTTGCCACTGACATATTTAAAAGCAAGTCTTCCTTCAACCCGTTTTTTTTGTCTCATAGCAAGCTGTTATGGTTAAAAAATCCCACCTCTTTCTAAACATACACAGCATTAAGCCAAAAGACTCCCTGCATGAATTCTTGTTTGAAGGAGTAACTTTGAGTCAAATTGAGACTCTTTCAAGACACTCCTACAGCTTGTGTTTTGTAGGAGTTTGGACTAACTGATTACAGGATTTTTTCCTTGACTGGTAATCGATGAACCCACATGGGTTTGTCCTACCACCCTAAAGTGCTATTGGCAAGAAAAGTGAGGCGTCAAGGTTTGATGTGATTCGCAGTGGTAGGAACCAAGCTGCCATCTGATTTTAATGGTGACTCTCCAGGCCCTGGTTTGCCCACAGATGATCTCGCTCAAGAAAGAGGAGAGAGAACTTCAGGTTCTGCAGATGAGAAAGCTTCCTCCTGTGACTAGAAACAACACTGGCTGCTCTGTGACCCTTGAGTGTCTTTTCACTTTGATGTTAAATTAAGATAAGAGATACATAATAAAGCTTCTGCCATATTTTAAGTGCTGTTTGATACATAACAAAGCTTCTGCCATATTTTAAGTGCTGTTTGGATGTAGTCTATACAATAACAACTTCTAAAATGGCTTTGCTCTAAACAGGAGACGACTTAACATGCATTTTTATGTCATACTAAGAAAAGATTTCTGAGTAGGATTAGCCAAGGAGACAGTGTTTGCATTTGAATTACTTTTCTGCCTTGAGTTTAAATCCCGGCTTAATAACACTGAGTTTCTAAAAAGCTTTTTGGTGTCATTTTCCCTGTCAATGCTGGAAAACCCATGAAATCACCAGTGATCATATTTCATAGATTTGGGGATGAAATCTTGAAGGAGTTCCTGAGAGATTTTGGCTATGCATAGAAAGAAATTGGAAAACTGTCCCTTCTTTCTTTGGCTTTGATGCAGAACGGCTCCTGCCTTGGTGATACAGTCTTTGCTCCTGCCCGTCGTGCTCTGGCAGGAACGCCTGCACCGAGTCCAGCCGTTCCCTGCCCTTCCTGCTCTTCCCCCTTGCTGCCACGCCGCACGGAGGGCCTCTTCCACCTGTGGAGCTGGGCTTTTGGTACCCAACGTGCTGTTCTCTTAAAATGCGCTTCAATCTATCTTGGCAACTTTTGCCTGTGGCCTGAAGGGAAATATTTAAAAACCCAGCAAACAACAGATTTCAGCTGTTGACCTCAGCAGTTCTTAGAGCTACATCATTTCCCTGATACTTGCAGTCCTGTAACCGGAGAGGACGCAAGTTGGCTGGCTTTCGGCCAGGGAGCTGGTTCCTCTGCGCATCTCTGCAATCGTTCCAGTCCATTGCCACAGGCGCCACGGGCAGTTTCAAAAAAACAAAGACATGTTAAAGATGCTTCAGTCTTTGCAACTGTATACAAAAGAGAAGCAAACAGCCTATCGCTGCTTTGGGGAGTTAAGAAGTTGCAGTACTGGGAGGTGAAGGAGACCATTTTCTGGTATTCATTTCTGCACAGTTACTGTTGAAAAGAGTGGTCAAGTGGTGGTTTTTTTCCTGAGCTTCAGATCAAGCCCATATTCCTGAGAGGGCTCCATGCTTCCCCCACCAAGCAGGCTGGCACTTATTTATGTGAGCTGATGGCCACAGAGGATGAAAATTCAGGTAGAATGAAATACCAGCTTACCCAGGGGGGAGACACGTGCTCCCCTGGCCATGTGAATGATGCGTATTTTTGTGGCCTGTCCTCTTCTTCTTGTGTGTTTACTCACACAACAAACTTGCTGGAATTAAAGTTCATTAGTAAAACAGAAAGCTTTCTCATTGATTGGATATTAAAAAAATGAGGCACAACTATGTCTTAACAAAAATGTATTATATGCCATCAGAATACAGTGGGGCAACATTTATTATGGAGGTAAAGGAGGCAATGTATTTACTCTTATTTCAACCATATATACGTTGACAATTTTCTTTTACAGTCCAACTCCCTGGTAGATTTTAGATAGATCTTTATGTTGCATTCCAGCCATTGCAGCACAATTATTACTAAATAGCTTGTGTTGCTGCTTTAATGTGTTTTTTTTTTTTGTTGGGACAAGTGCTTGTATCTCTTCACTCATAAATTTAGGCTCCTTTCCCGCCGCAGTGGTAGGTGCTCGAATTAGCGGGGATTTGCCACTGCTGTTACACAGGGGTATGTCAGAGGGTGAGTTTCATCTATGTAAGGTGCCTGGTTCTCTTTTAACCAGCACTCCCAAGGGTCACCACCGGGACAGTCATGCCAGCTCCCGTTGCAGAGAAGGCAGAAACAGGTAAGGGATCACACCAGAGCAATGCTGTAAATGAGGTTACACTCTCTAAGGCCATAACCTAAAACTACCAAAGCCAATGGTACTTCAGCCCTTTGAAAATTTTATCACGACTTCCCGGTCCAATATTTTGGATATTGGGCCAAAATCCATCTGAGTTCCCTCAGATTTTTTTCCTTCTGAGTGGCAAACATACCAGTCTAGCTGTGCAGGGTAACATGCCAGGGATGAAACTTGTCTGTCTCTGAGCAGGACAGTTTGGTGAAGGAGGAAAATATAACCAGAGCTGGATGGCAAACATGTCTTACACATAACACTTTTTTCTGCAGGACTCCCTTTCAGTGCAAGTGGATAGCAGACAGTCCCTGCATGGGTAACGCTCACTGTCAGCTATGCAATAATTTGTTTTTTTCTTTATAGGGTCTCAAGCCCTCTTTGTTGAACATCCCTCAAGTCTTGTTCAGAGGAGAAAATTATTTTCTCAGAAGACTTTCTACATGGCTTATATCAACAACCATCTGATGGCTTATGCAAGCCATGAGGGTGGCATCATCTCCACAGGAGCTAAGACTCGTGTCAGAAGTGTCTGTGTTGTGTGTGTTAATTATTTTGGATGTCCTACTTGAGATGTTACGGACCCAGCATTTGGGAGCATTTGGCATTATTTGGCACTTTCTCAAATCAAAGCGAGTAACCCAAGGTAAGCCTGGTGGGAAGGGTTCTTTCTCAAATTCTTTCTGGGACCGAAAACACAGAAGAGAAAGGCTTCCTAGTCTCAGATCCTCTGCCTGCACTCAGGCTGGTCAAGAGAGTGAAGGAACTGCATTTATAGAGGAGAGCCTACTCAGCTCTAAGCTGGACCATGTTTCCAGAAAATAAAGGTAAAAGTTGCTAGTGTGTCTTTGCTGAGCATATGCAACATATATTTTTTCAGACATCTGTAACCTGGAAATAGGAAAAAACACATTTCATGCCAAACTGCAATTCCTTCCTCCCAAGGATGGTGACATCGCAACCTTTACATATTTTTTAACGTGAAAAACAACACTTTGTCCCTTGGTGTTATTCTGTAGTGCCTGATCTCCCACAGCTGACATGAAAAGCAACACCCTTCCCCCCTGCCCAAAGCCCCTGATTAAATCAAACTGAAGTCAGAGAATGGAAAATTTCAGACCATCTGTTCAAAGTTATAAACAATTGAAACCAAGGTATTTTTCTGGCCAGAGCTATCAACCATATCTGCAATAATTAGGTTTAGTTATGTTTCTTGAAACTGTGTTCCTTTTTTTCCCTCTACAAATACATTCGTGATCTAGAGCTCCAAATGCACTGGAAAAGGCAAAACAAACAAACAAACACAAAAATCCCCCTCCTGCAAAGATGAACAAGGAGAAAATACTCTTCCAGAGTTAGAAACAAGGGTACTGTTCACAGCGAAGACAAGCCGTAGCTGCATATGATTACAAAAATGGCTTACACTCAGATGGCATGTGGGTTTGTTGCCACCCTTGGCAGCAAATTACTTTCATCCTCCATCCGTAGCTCTTTGACATGAGTATCTGTGGCTTCATTATGGTCTCAGAGGAGTTAACAGCACAGTCTCCAAACCCTCATAAAAGGAAAAAAAAAAAGGGTTGGATTTTTTTTATCTTATCTTTTGCGTTTTTTACATTTTTCACATATTTGTGGCTATTGCTGCGTAACAGGTGACCTGCAGGGGAGTACGTACATTTAAATGCTTCTGTGGCTATCAACTCAGCAACTTCACCTTAGCAGTCAGCAAACCTCAAAACCCATTTCCATTTGAGAAAGTCTGCCAGGGTGAGCATGATTCCCTAATTAACCACATCCTCAGTGTATCACCATTAGATAACACAAGAAAATGTGTTCACGGCTTGCTGCTTCATCAAGCTGCTGTAGTGATTCATTCCACATCGACTAGCACCGGGAGAGCAGAAAAGCTCGGGCTGACAGCAGAGATGTGAAGGAGAACATCATTCCCGTATGAGTCTTTTTCACGTGGCGTCTCTCCCATCGTTTTTCCACAGATGAAGGTTTGCCCTGTGCTGCCCCAAGAAGCCTGCCCTCCGTTTACCTCCCAGAGTAGGAGATGTTTGTGGTTGGGTCAGCTGCTCAAAGCGTGTGTGTTGAAATGTGTGTTTCTTGAATTCGGTGGCAGCTGGGAGCTGCCACCTCACGGGGGGATTAGCTGGACGCCAGTCTCTCTCTGGAGCAGTAATACCCGGTTCCCACCAAATCCTGCTCCTGGAGACGGGAGAGCTCTTGATGAATTTCTTGCAGTCATAGGACTATTTGCCTAAAAGAAGAGAAGCTGGGGCATGGTGCCCCGCTCTGAGCACTGCACACACCACAACGATTAATTGTTCTTGTGGGATCCCCTGTCCGACCATGGCCATCTGAATGCTAGCTGCGTCCTCCCAGCCCAGGGCCTGGACTCCTTCTGTGGTCAGGGAACAACAGCCTCATGTAGGCATCTCCAGAAGACGTTTCATCTGTCTTGTTTCAGACACCCACCTCCATACAGGAAGCCTAAGCAACCATTTCTGGATCAGATCATCGAGCTCTTAGGAAGCTGTACTTGAGCAAGACGCATCCACCCCTCTATATTCAGAAATAAATCTTGTATTTCTCTGAAGACGTGAAAGGAGATTTATGTTTTGAAGCATCTCTGTATTTTCATTTGATTCCACCTCCCCAGCATCATTCCCTGTCACCCACATGTAACCTGACCATGCTTATAGCATTATAATTGATGAAAGACTGCGTGTGTGTGTGTGTAGTTTCAGGTTCTGTCATCTGCCTGTTAACAAATGTGGTGGGTGCATGAATTACTGGCAGTACAGGCTGGTGCTCTGAGTTATTTCAGGGACTCAGAGTTATTTTTGCAGGATGCACCATATTTTATATTACATGCCTGCAACACTGTTCCTTACCACTGCAATACGTCATTAGCTTTTCTTCCAAAGGATAGCCTCTTCTAGGTGGCTTCACTGGGCCTGTCTTTCTCTGCAAGCACATTCCCTAAAGAGGTGAAGCATTACTCAGATGTGTCATGTACTTGACGACTCCTCTCCCAGGAGGTATGCCAGTCTTAAGGATTAGACTCAGTGTGTGGAAAAGTGCTGGGAGTTTCCCTCAGGAAGAAAAAAGTCTGTTTTGTTCAGCCAGTGAGGGTTAGCATTCATTCCAGCAAGAAATATAGTTTTATGGTTTAGCCCTAGTAGCAGCATGCCAGTTAAGGCCATATTAAAACATGGCTCAACTGTTACTTGTCAGTAGTTCCGGGCCAGATGGCAAGGCCTTATGCTGACCTGCATCAAGGGAAATACTGCGCTTTGATCTTCAGTACTGGCTAGCCCAGGCTCCTGCCAAGCTCCTCACCCCCCAGCCTCTTTACCTACCACCGAGCAGGCTGATCAGCTGTGCATTTGAATTCTCAGTCCTGCTTTGTCTGTCTTTATTCACTTTGCTGAAAGGCTCCCTTTCCCTCCAAAGGGTGTCTTCTCTTATGCATTGGCATTGCAGCCCAATCTGCTCCAGAAACGTGCCTGAAGATGACTGATATGTGCTATACACAAGCAAACAAAATGTTTAACATGTTATTCTAACTCCTTTGATATTAACCATGTGTACAATGTAGGGGAAGCAGGGTTTGGTTGCAATTCTTGTCCCACCAAAAAAATCCTGAGTGCTTGTTCTACCGGTAATGACCTGCTACACATCCTATTTTCCTGCAGCATTTACTACATTCATTTAGACGGTGCTGCGGACACAGACAAGAATGAGAAACTAAGAGGTGCTGAGCTGACAAGAGACACGGAAGAGAAACTTTAAGGAACAGAGTTGACTATACAGGGTGAGACAGGTAGACAAAACAGGCACTTGGCCTAGCAGCTGGTTGGGAGGATGGTGTTACACTAAAACAAACAGGGTTATTTAAAAGCAATTAAAAGCTACAGATTAAAATGCCTTTGATAATAGCATCATAGCTGTATGTGCCTACACGGAAGACACACCCTTAGGAAGACAACTGTCAGCTGTGCTCTCCAGCAAAGGGGAAGTGATCTATTACTTCTCATCAAAAGTCTTCACCTTCAGTGAAAGTGGTAGATTTTTGCCTTTGTCAGTGCTGGAATCTCTAGAAAGTACAAACATCTTAAAAAGGGAAAGAAATATTTTCTTTTTGTGTCTGGTTAGTAATATTAATATATGAGTAGTATTGTAGCTTTGAAATGTCGTGGGAGTTCCTTACCTTACATCAGCTTCACAAGCAGGGCATTTGTCTAGCGCCAAAGTAGTCTGGCATGCCAGCCTGACGTTCAAGAAGCCAATGTCCTTAGTATTAGTTGTATCTCTTTTGGGATGTCCTTTTTTTCTTTTCTTATGAATAAGGTAAGTCTGTTAAATAATGTTTGCTCATTATCAAACTTTCCATTCTTAGGAAAGGAGTGGCCTTTTTCCGCTTTAAGGATGTTTGTTCTACTTCTGAGGGTTACTCATTTCCAGTATACTGGCAGGTAGCATAGACAGTAGGGTTTAGCAACAGATTTTCTATATCTGAGTCACAGGATGTAATATGGAAAGAATATAATGTTCTTTAGAAAGAATTAGTGTTTTCAGTTTAGGACATACGCAGTGTAAAAATTAGCAATATAAAAAAGTGGTGATGTCTCACCATTTTCTTCACACAGAAAATGTGGCCAAAAACACATTGACCTTTTAAGAAAACATATGAAGCCTCTAACATGTTTCATTACATTTCCTTTTTGCACTGGTAGTGACTTGTTTTGAAATAGTACCTCCTGACTTCTGTAACCTTAATCCTACTCTTTTTAATACAAAGCAGTAAATAACCTGAGATGTAGTTCCCTGCCGCACAATTACATGGAACAGAAAACTACCGTGAGCGGGAATCGGTTTGAACAATCACTGCATCAACACCTTTCTGTGTGAAAAGCCTGTCTCTTCTGCAAAGACTTCTGTCTCGGCCTGTTGCCATGCCACTTGCTTGTGGAGGTGTCTAGCCATCGGCTGTAGTTTGATTAAGCAGAGCTAGTCGGAACTCACCATCTTCCCGCTCTTCGCCATCTCCTTGCTCTGTCACTGTCGGCAGTAGCCCAGGCTGGCTTGCTAGCGGCTCAGGCTCGTATCTGGGTAACATCTAAACCAGTATTTGAAGTACAGTTGACCCCACTTCCAGGCACAAGGGTAGGTAAAATCAGTGTTCCCCAATCTGTGATCGGCTCCATGAAACATGAGGTGGTGATCCAGGCAAAGGCTGCAGAATAATATTTGTAACAGTTGTCCATGCAGCTACTCACCTATATGAGCGAACAACAACAAAAAGAAGTGGTGTAAGAGACAAACCGTCAGGCTTGGGCCCTTTTTTGTGGTTGTAAATGAAAATCTTTGTGGCACTGCTATACAAACGATCTTCTGTGATCCTTTGACTAAAAATGTTGAGGAACACTGGAAACAACATCTCAGTTTCTACGATTTTTTTCTATGCAAAGAGTTACTAAAGAGTGTTTCACAAGGCATGTGTGTCTCTCCTGCATTGCAAATGTGACCCTCTGCAGCAGCAATGTGATAAACAAGCCAGGGTGGCTGTAGCCCCTGCCTGAGTGGCCCTGCTCATGAAGCACCTCGAAGAGGAGCACTGAGACTTTTCCCCTTTCACTGAGAAAGCCATTCCCCGCAGGCATTATCAAAGTGACCTCCTGATCCTCCTTGCAACCACTCCTTAAAATCCTTCTTGGCCATGCCACCTAGCCTCGCAGATACCCACCAGCAGGCACAGTGGGCCAATGACGCTATTGCAAATTGCACTGGTCTCAGCACTTGATCACTATCTATCTCATCTCTTGTACTGCAATCGAACTGTAAAGGCCTGGGGCAGTGACTATCTCCCACTTAGCCCAACGGGGTCTAGAACATGATGAGGATATCGAGGAGCTAAAGCAAAAGAAGTAAAGAAAAAAAAATGCAAAGAATTAAAATAATAAAGAGTTAAACAAAGGAAGTAATAAGTACCCATATTTAGCATATTATACATATTTTTAAACAGTTAGTAATGGAAAAGATCACCATAGGAATAATAATTGTTACTATTTTTACCTGGCTTAGATCTTTTCATCTATGAATCTCTGAGCAAGCTAATTAAAGACTTTGCACATACCCAAGTACAAATAATTCCCATCTGGAAGGGATGGGATGCTGAGAGCGAAGCAATCTAATGCCAACAATATCCTCATCTAACATTATCACTGCAGATCTGGGGTTAAGCTTCCATTTTTAATTAGCTAGCAATCTTAGTATGACACAACTGGATTAAGTAGGTCCTCATCTACTGTTTGATACATGGGCCAGTAGTCACCATCAGATCGTGGATGTTTGCTATGGGCATGTACCAGCAAATCTGTGACTTCTGAAGTGACTCAGTCATTGGCCAGAAACGCCTGCATGCTGGTCTGCTTAGCGTTAGCAATAAAGCTGGGATTCAGCTTCAGAGCTGAATGTGGTAACTTCCTTCTCATTTTACCACTCATCATGTGTGGTAAAATAATTCCTTCCTCCAATTTCTTATTGACAGCATTAAGATTTCAGCTTTCCCTTTGTGGGATGGCAGCCACCTCTTCTCTGCAGTAAACAGCAGAGCAATCAGTGTCAGTACCAACCACACACCTTTTTCTTGGAGTCAGGCAGCCGCAGCCCCAGAAGACAGTCTTCTCGGTAGAAAGCAGCAAGCTTTTACATTTTTATCATACGTTGTTTTACTAAAACTTCTGCAGGTGGTTAGATGACTTTTCACTTTGCTCTGTGCCCAAGGGGAGGGATAAAGGCAATCACTTTCTCACCCCACCCCCCACCCTGTTAGACAGCAAGGTGAGTGGTTCCCATCGCTGTTTCAGAGGCCAGCTACCCATTTGCAAAACTTCCAGGGCCCAACTGCTCTTCCCTTTTCACAGACCAACAAAGCCCCAGTCTTCCTTGGAGCGGCTCTGAGTCAGGTTTGGGTTTGTGCCATCGACCCATCACAAGGAGCCAGCAGCCAAATAGGCGAAAGGCGCCACAGTCACATTTAGCTGTATCCTTCGGTAGCTGTTTCAGTTGTAATTCCCTTTTTGTTCAGCCTGAAGCAGATGGTGGCTCAGAGCACCTTCAGGCGGGTGGAAAAGCTTCCAGCAGCAAAGTCTGGAGCACTGAACTCAGCTGCTTGCACGTCCTCCCCCTTGCCCAGCTGTGCTGGCCCAGGGGGCTGTCTGCTCAGATGGCTCCAGACGGAGAAGAGGGCCGAGGAGGAAAAGTGGCAGATGGCAGCTGAAGTTGGATCCAAACAGGAGGCCTCACCTCCGTGGGACAAGCACTGACAGGAGTTGGATTTTTTTTCTGGCTGTGTTTTGGTTGGCTGTGTTTAAAAAGTGCCCCTGTGCAGAGGACTTTGAGTTTTTTGATTTAAAAAGTCCACAACTTTCTGCAATGTTTTCCCCATCTCACCCTGGCTGTGGGTGTAAAGGGCCAGCCCCAGACCTAAGTTAAAATATTTGTGAATGTGAGGCTGAGGTGGCAGGGCCCCTTGACGCTGCTCTGTTGACTGGCTGTAATGTTTCAGCTGTGGGGAACTGTTTCAAGGGGTGATCCATCTTCCTTGCCATGTTTGCTGTGTGAACGTGTCTGTGCAAGATGTGTAGTAAAAGCAACACAGCCTTTTCTGTGGCCCTCCTGTGTTGACAGAAAGCTGGCAAAGCTGTTTGTAGCCCTTCCCAGGTGCCCTTCTTGTGACGATGCCAACATGTTTTGCAAAAACTGAATTGGCCGAAGTAGCTGCTTTCATGTGCACTAAAATTCACCCATATAAAGTGCTGGGAGTGGATGAGTAAAAGAGTGGCAAGCAGGCCTGTAGGAACTGGTATATGCCCATGCAGCGCTGTTCTCTATGCAGCTCAGGATACAATAATCCTCTTCTGCAAATCTGGGAGTATTTAGCAGATGGTACCTGTTGCCAGCTGTTACTCTTTCCTTTCTTTTTGTTCTCCTGCTTTGACAAAAAAGAGATAGATTGGGCTAGAAGGCTGATGTCAAGTCCTTGCATAAAGCAACAAAGTGTCAGACTTTTATAATTTAATTTTACAATCTCAGTATAGGATGGGGGAAAAACCAGAGATGAGGCCAATACATGGCACTAAAGCTTGCTAGCAAGACAAGAAAAAGTGGCAGAGGTATCAAGCCTATCTCTAAATCTTAGGTCTTCACTACTCAAATTGATTAGGCAGCACTGTTAAGTTCCATAAAGTTGTGTTTGCTACTCTACCAGAAGTGCCGATGCCAATATCTGTATTCTTGGCACAGGACTGAAGTGTCCCAGCTGCTCTGTAATAAGATCCCTGAAGAAAAGGAGATCTAGCTATGAAGTTTGCCAGGTGGGGGGAACTGGAACCAAAGCTGATCTGAGTCAAACTTCTCCTTAATTATGTTAATAGCAGACAGGGGACAATCTGTTTCTCCTGGCTTTTGTCCTGATGATTAGGACAGCCTCAAGTATTTCCTATCTTTTCAATCTATTTTTATCTGGAGGAGGCTTCACAGAGCGTGCAGTATCTTGGGGAGAACAATACTCAAGTAAATCGAACTGTGTGCCTTGCTCCAAGTAGGAAGCAGGTTTGATAAGCTTTCCTAGTTCTCTTTTGACAGCTTCAAAAACAATTTGCCAAGATAGGAGCCACCTTGTTACATGACTAGGAGAAGGTGTGCTAGCAAAGGTCCCTGGCCCATCAGCAGGAGGCTGGGGTGAAGCAGGTAGTCTCTACTGGCAAGTTGTGTCCTGCAGCACCAGGAGTGTGAATGGTTATCTTCTGAGACTCATATCGCCATAGAAATGAAAAATTTGATGCGACATCTGGGTCTCAAATTATTAGCAAGGTTTTCTGAGGTTGTCTAGAACGGTATATAGCTGACATGGGGAATGGAGGGTGCCTTTCATTTGGGCTGGGGCTCCATCCTATCGTCACCTGTAGATGGAAGGAGCTACAGGGTATAGTGTGTTGACCCTAGCTGGACACCAGGTGCCCACCAAAGCCGCTCTATCCCTCCCCCCCCTCAGCTGGACAGGGGAGAGAAAATATATTGACAGGCTTGTGGGTCAAGATAAGGACAGGGAGAGATCATTCAGCGACTACCATCACAGGCAAAACAGTCTCGACTTGGGGAAAAATTAATTTAATTTATTACCAGTCAGATCAGAGTAGGATAATGAGAAATAAAAACTAAATCTTAAAACACCTTCCCCCCACG
>NW_008795029.1:4024644-4045527 GCF_000699145.1 Aptenodytes forsteri
TGCCTCACCATGGTCTTCTCCACAGGCTGCAGGGGAATCTCTGCTCCGGTGCCTGGAGCACCTCCTCCCCCTCCTTCTTCACTGACCTTGGTATCTGCAGGGCTGTTTCTCTCACATATTCTCACTCCTCTCTCCGGCTGCAATTGCACAGGTTTTTTCCCCCCCCTTCTTAAATATATTATCCCAGAGGCGCTACCACCGTCGCTGATGGGCTCCGCCTTGGCCAGCGGTGGGTCCGTCTTGGAGCCGGCTGGCATTGACTCTGTCGGACATAGGGGAAGCTTCTATCAGCTTCTCACAGAAGCCACCGCTGTAGCCCCCCACTACCAAAACCTTGCCACGCAAACCCAATACAGAGAGCCCCAAGGCCTGCCTGGCTGCACGGGGTATGTCCTGCTTCAGTGGAGGTAACTCCGCCCTGGGGCAGGCACCCTCTGAAATAAGCTCAAGGAGGACTGCTTTGTTCTTTTTTAATGTGTGCACTAATTGCCTTTGTCATTTCATGGCTGTGAGGTGTACGTTCACCTGGCACGAGAAATTGTAGGGCATTGGCATGCCTGTAACTGAAGAGGAAAATGCCTGGGTCTCTCAGGGCAGTTTTGCAGGAAAGAAGGCAGGGATCTGCCAAAAGGTTGCTAAAATGGGAGCAAAATATTAACTAACCCTCAAAGGACAGTTTGGGGAGATACTTCCCCAGCTGCAGTTTTGAGTGAAGACCAGGGAGGAGGGCAACTCCCCCCTCAAAGCCAGCTTCCTTGTGGAGGGGAAGGGGGCAGGGGAAGGGGGGACCCATTTTGATTCAAAGCAAGCCCTGCAGATTGGCAGGGGGTCAGCCCGTGGCACCCGGCCCTTGGGGGTCCACCCGGCTTGGTGGTCGGTGAAGGAGCCTGCGGGCCCGATGACCAGCTGAAACCCGGCCCACGCACCAGCCCGGCAGCCGAGGCCTGCGGGTCTGGCCCGGCCTGCCATGGCAACCCTGGAGGCCTTCCTTGCCCCCTCATCAGCACCAGCCCCTGTGTTCAGGCCAAGCTAAGGGTGCTCTAAAGAGGGATAAAACTCTGTCGAACTTGGTGGTCGGTGAAGGAGCCTGCGGGCCCGATGACCAGCTGAAACCCGGCCCACGCACCAGCCCGGCAGCCGAGGCCTGCGGGTCTGGCCCGGCCTGCCATGGCAACCCTGGAGGCCTTCCTTGCCCCCTCATCAGCACCAGCCCCTGTGTTCAGGCCAAGCTAAGGGTGCTCTAAAGAGGGATAAAACTCTGTCGAAGCACCTCTGGAAAACTTGGCAGTGCTTATTGTCGTTTTGAAGGGCAATTGTGTTATTTTCCTCTTTGCCGGGGTATCAATGTGGCTGCCAGCCTCTCCAGCTCGTTTGTGGAAACTGAAGAGCCAGAAATAATCTCACAAAAATCTGTCTCCCAGCATGTGGCTGTAGATCTACAGCACAAGCTCTTGCATCGCCATGGAAATTAAGAAATCTCTGACAGCTTAAATCTCACTGAGAAGAAAATGAAGTAGTGAAGTGTCACAACATGGCAGGACGAAATCTGTCCTTCCTGGATTTCCAGTGAGATAGATGGCTTTGGACCAGGGTCAGACAGAGCGATAGGGACCATAATGGGCTCCTATCAGAGGGCCCCACTGGCAGAGAGAAGTAATGTCCTGAGCGGTTACAGTGCGTTGAAAATTTCTACCATGCCCCTTGGAAAAACATGCTAGTTAAACATTAACGTGGTTCCTTTGCCAGTGGCACAGGTCCCAGGATGAGGACAAGCACAGACAAATGATCACAAACTTGTGTTTCTCTCGCCTTTCACAGATCCAGGGTTACATCCTGGCTTAAGGTTTCTTAGCCCATATTTATGTCATAGCGTGAAAGCCCCTGGTATTTCTGACAGTGATTTTAGGAAATAGTATTGCTGGTGGAGCATGGTGAAAGTGCGGTTAGACAGCACTGGCTACATCTGTTGAGGAAGGTGCTGCTGCGCCAGTTCCACCACTCCCTTCTTTCCCAGTCTCTCAAGTATTTGCTACCGCCATGTTGTTTGGCTGGACACTGGTGCTTCTCTGACCCTTCTCTGAGCTGAATTACTTCGTTAAGATAGCAGAAAACTAACTCTACAAAGAAAAAGTGAATCACTGCTGGGTCTGTAGCAGGGAACCAGGTCTGTTCATTAAACGGTCAGATAGCCGGCAAGGAAGGGGTTGTATGTTGGGGAAGAGCAGGGATTGGGAAAGCCAGGGGCAGGTCTGTCTCCTTTGGAAACAAGGAGCTGTTGGAGCAGGTAGCCTGTCTTGTCTAACTGCACCCTTATTGCTCATGGCTTGTGTACAGCTGCCAAACCCTGGCAGCATGGCAGGCCTCAGCCCCAGCTCCATCCTTCAGCGAGGCAAGGCAGCTGAGCCAGGACAGGCTGTAGGAACCACTGCAAGGTGGGTTTTTCACTGGGCCTCTGACTTGGGTCAAGTTACGTGGCAATCTAGGACAGCAGAGATATGAAAATAAGGCCAAGGGTAGGGAAAAGGGAGAGGGAGGCTTCCCCCGGCTCCAGTTACAGTAGCCCCACATCTTGCTTTGGTTACTGCATTCCCTCCCCTGTGCTGTTGGGATGAACTGGTTTGCTCCAAAACCTTCCGGGGAAGTGAAATGAAAAACCAGAACAGCACATGTGTTACTGAAAGGCACTCAGTCTTGAGGTATACATATGCAGCGGAAAACGTGGTGTCGTAATCTGCTGTTGAACATGCCAGGCCAAAGATAATGTGGATCAGGCAAGGGCACGTGGTCCCAGGCCCACAGGGTCAGGGGGAGTGTGACACGGGATTTGTGCTGCCTCTAGGCTGGCTGTAGGAGATGACAGGTGATCCAGCATAAAGCTCGAGTGGCACAAACTGATGATACTAGATCTTCTAGAAAAAAACCCCAGCCCTGCCAGTACAACAAATTAGCTGTGAAAACTTGACTCGGCAGCAGAAGTTTAGCATAAGTCAGCACTTTACATTGTGTGGCTGCAGCAATTTTGACCTAGGAGCCCTAATGCTGGATTTACTGCACTGTGAAATCATGGACACAGGAAGGGGAATGCAAACGACCAAGTGAGGCCAAAGCACTCAGCACCTCAGGAACAGTGGCTGATAGGACTAAGCCTGCAGAAAACTACAGGTTCTGCTGGGTCTGGCAGTGTTCAGAGCTCCCAGCTCTATTGTAAGCACTCATCAGAGCAGATTAACAGTTTGTCAAGTCCAGTATCTACATGAAAAGCTGAGAAGAAGGAATATGATAAATTATCTTTCCATATTTTGATTGCATCTAATGTGGTGACTGACCATCTGTCTACTTTTTTTAGCTTCTTTTTAAGTCTGTGGCATTCAAAATCATTCTGCTGGCTTTTAAAATCACTTCCAGATGTAAAATTCTTTCAGATAACAATCCCTTTTTTCTTCTTTCACATTAGATATTTAGGTGTAATGGGTATTGGCAAAATTTTTTACCATTGCCTTTCTCATAATCTTTTTTCTTTTTTTTTTAAAGTGTGCTGTATTCCAGAATAAGAGTGCTGTGCCAGTCCTCTCAAGTAAGGAGCCCGAGTGCCTACAGTATATACACTGACATCCAAAGTTTATGTTCCACGTGCTCCTCTGCACAAAATAATGGCCCCTTAAAGTAGCAGAGAACACAACCAGCTCGAGGTGGGGTCTATACGAAGGAACTTTATGAGAGAAGGGAATCGTGTGAGGAAGATAGCGGTGTTGTCCCTCATTACCAGATTTTTTTAAATAGCTAGAGAGGTTTGCCCTGGAGCGTCATACTTGCACAGTGACCAGAACTGAGTTCATGGAAAAATTTAAATAAGCAAAACACTAAATCCACATGGAATGCCATGAGTTTGAGTGTCTAAAATTTGTCTCTTGAGGATTTCTGGACAACAAATTCTCAGTACTCTTTAACTGACAGTGAAAATGCTTTGAAGCCAGCTCTGAAATGAATGCGTTTCTAAAGACACCTCATCTCCTCTCATGTCCTTTTACTTTCTGGCTCAGCTTTAGATAACATGCTGGAACCACCCTTTCTACAGAACTTATCACAAGCAGTATCTTCTGCCTGCTGGCATTCAGGTCATTATTGAGATGAAGGATCTCAAATATTTCTATTTCTTTTATCAGAAACTTAAGCATCTCTGCATAAAATTACCAGTAATGAAAAAATCTTATCTGAAAGCAGGTCCTGGTTATTCAAGTTACCTGGAAGTAGGATAGTGAAGATAATGGATATTTTGAATCACAGATAGTTCAGAAAAAAAGGAAAGGAAAAAATAATTTTGAGTTGCATTGAAACACAAACCTTTCAGAAATGGCTGGTGAAATCAAAAGGTTTGAGAAAAATAATTTCAGGATAAATGAAATATTTGGTTTGACCTAAAATGCATTATTCTTTCTGCTTTGAGCATTGTCATTCATATTTAACTTACTAGAAAGTAAATTTCAAGGAAATACCAAAACGGAAAGCTGAAAGAAATGCATTTCATTTTGAAAAAAGCAGAAGTGAAACAAGTAATTTTCTTAAAAAAGAATTTTACTATTTTTTTCTGAATAGACAATTAAAACCCAGCATCAATTCACAAAATGTCACAGTGCTACGGAAGCTTCTCCGAGAAATAATTCCCACATGTGTACATGTAAGTTGCTTTCCAGGTGAGAAGAAGAGAGAGCAGGAGGAAGGAGACGGTAGTTGCAGGCCCTGTTGCCCATCTCCTCTGGTGAGGGTCCTGAGGGGCCCCAGCCCTGGTTTGCTGGCAGGACTCTTAGAGAAAATGAATCTGCCTGGGGCTCCCAGCCTACACTCTGCACAGATGGAGGTGTCTTGAGCCAATGGAAGAAAATCAAAACCTCTTGTTCTGAAACTACTTTAATCTGGTGAGGGAGAGACCTCCATATGGATGTTAAAGTAAGCGGAAATTCTTACTGACAGTGCAACCCATTTAGATTTCCTGTATCTACGGATTTAAGGAATAGCCATTAGAACACTTTTTTTGTGACCCCCCTCCTTGTTTGTGAGTGGCACCTGAGATGCAGCCCTGACTCAGGGCAAACTCCAGAGGGCAGGAGCCCCCCTCCTTCTGGGTCAGCCCTTGAAGCACCAGCCTCTCTCCACTAAGAGCCAAGGGACTGAGGGTCTCGAGTCCATGCTCTGAATGATTCTGCTAGGAAAATGTGACTACTGCCTTTGTATTGCAGCCCAGGTGCAGCTCTGATGCTCACTGTTCAGTTTCACCCCAAATTTTCAGACCACTTTGTGTTTGACTTTCAATCCATGCTTCAGCTTGCTTCTCCTTCTTGATCCTCCTGAAAGTCGTATTTGCTGTCTTTGCAAAACCATTATCAAACAGCTAATACAGACGAGGGAAAAAACATTTCTGCCAAAACTATATGAGAGACTCTACTCTTAAGGGCAGGCTATCTGAGCTCTAAAACCTTATCCGCGCAGGAACTGTACTGCCTTGTAATGGGTTAACCATCTTGATGTGGAAATGCTTATTTCTGGAAAGAAGAATCCATCTGCAGAGGCACCTTTGTACTAATGTGATGGAAGGTGTGACCATAAGGTGTGTGTGGTGTAAACAAGCCAGTAAGGATAAAGCCTCATCTTCATATATAATTCATCGGAAACTTTCCAATTGGAGTGTTTTGGCAGTATGTCATTATTTGAAAGGGCATATTACTGCAATGTGGTGTTTGCTTGCTTTCCGAATATACTATGTACTCCGTGGATTAAAAAAAAAAGTAAGTATTTTGGCATAGGACAAAGCAAAGAAACAATGACTTTAAAACACAGCACAGAAATCCTTCTGGTGGCAATCACTCCACGCAGTAGGACGCTAGTATTCAGCTAAACTAGTCTTTTGGTACAGCAGGTTCTGGCTAGCGAGGCTCCATTGTCATTTACAAGCAAGCATATTTAAGCGGTTAGGATGTCTTCATTCCATTTTGTTCTGATTTGGCCGGTCGTCTTGCGCTTATTATTTTCTGAGCACACTTAAGGGACCAACCCCTTCATTTACATGTTCAATTACACAATAATTTTTTCATCAGGTCACTCTTTTGTGAGTTGCTATTTGCCGAGTACTGCATTGGAAGCATTTGCTGCTCTCAGGAGAGGTGGTGCTTCACTCGTCTTGGGAAGCAGAAGACAGAAGTCCTCACAGGCAGGAAAAGCTGGGCTAGATGGAAAATGCATTAGCATAAGTAAGATACAAATTTAAGGCACAGAAATTGTACTTGCAAAATACGTCTGCGTGAATTCTGGCATTAAGGGAACTCTGGAAACCACAAAGAAAATAACTGCCGTTAGCCTGGGAATGACAGGAAAAGAGGTTTAAGCTAAACTGTATTACACGGTGTTTAGTATGCACCAAGAGCACGTGTGAACATTGGGGTATACCTGCACAGTACATCTGAGGAATACTAGCACTTTGCCACTGCCAGAAGGGGCAGTCCAGCCATTCTCCATCGGTACTAACCTAGTCCCTCCAGCCCTGCTTGCAGCCATATAGCTTTGTCCCTTCTCTTGAAGCATCTCTGTCTCTCAGACTAGAATCGGTGAGCCAATTCTCACCTGGCAGAAACTGCTCACCTTGTTTTTTGGCAGGGTTATTTTTAACAGCAATTTCAATTGGCGCTTCATTCCATCGGACGAGCACCAAAGCCAGTGCTCGGAAGAGGTCGAGGGCTTTTGCCCGGTGTGAGGGGGGCTGGCAGAGGACTGGTACCTCCTCGTTCAGTGGCAAGGAGCACGTAGGTTGGCAGAGCTCTGTCATATTGCAGCACCTGTGAGCTAAGGTACATTAACTGTGCTGTACAGTTGCGTAACTCAAAGGAGTTCCTTTGAGGAACCCAGTTCCCTGGCTATAGAAGTCCATAATTTTTCTGCAGGATTCATAATGCTGCATCATCTTTTTCTCCGTGTAGAGCTTCTGAGTATAGAGGGGAAAACAGTTTGTTTGGGGGCACAGAGTATGTACCACTTACAGTAAGAAGCGTAGGCTGTGAGTACTTGGCAGGCGTACTCTAAACAGTGCTAGAGAAAGCTATGCCTTTGGACTGAGAATTGCTCAAAGTTTGCCTTTTTTCTCCCCTCCCAGTTCCTGTGAATTTACAGTGTCACTGTTTCTCATCATGTCAACAAACCAGCCCCAAATACCCAGGGTTTGTCCCTTCCACGAAAGCTCAAAAAGCTAGAGAAATAATACGAAGATAGTTGAAAGTCTCGTTCAGATGCAACCACGTCAGTACGGGTTACTGCTGGCATATGCATTTTTTCCTGCATAAGTGTTTCTCTTTTCGAGTTGGTATCGGTACACAGCCTACTCCTTAAAACACTACAACGGCAGTTGCAGTTACTGCCTCTGGTGCTGCTGTCCCAACTTGACAGTCACTGCTGCTAAACTGCAGTATAACTGAAACGCTGAGGTATTTGCATGGCAAGGGAATTTCTGGAGTCTAAGCAAAGCTTGTAAAGGGAACAGCTTAAAACTGCAAATGTATATGGGAGGTCTAGATTCTGCAGAAAAGATTAATTTGGGACTTTTAGAACAGTAAAGCAGATTTAGCCACATATCCTTCATTAAATAGCATGAGGAAATCCCCATGTCCAGCTTGGAAAATTTTGATATAAATTATTCAATTGCAGATGACAGTCTCTTCTTGAGCAGTACCAGCTCCAGCTCTGACCCTTTTTAAATACCAAATTCATTAGAAAAGAATGAAAGAAAACAAATACAGAAAAACTGTTACCCATACAAAAGTGCTGAAGAATGGAATGCTTTTCCATGGTGATTTAAAAAAAAAATCAAGTTCTTAAATTCAAACCAGTGTTTAGGGGCTACAGCAACATAGAAACCTTGGCAGGATAAGGAGCTCTGACTGAAGGTTATTTTTATTATTCATATTCTGGTAAAGCAGGAGCCAGTTGTGCTAGAGTTTATCCAAATAATTTAAAAGGGAGCTTTTATGTACCTTTACTTAGTTCTTTTATCGTTGTCTTAAAGTTTTGACTACTTCTGGTTTCTTTTTTTTTTGTCAAACCCACAAAAATTTGGTAAGGAGGACTTGGTTAGTTCAACGTAAATTTTCACTGCTTGCTTTCTGACCAGTTTCTTTTAAATCTTATATGAGCAGAAGTTAGCTCGATGGGTTCTGAGCTTCAGTTCCCATTCTTTGACAATCTGAGCTTGGGAGAACTGGAGCTGGATATAACACTTGGAGTAAAAACTAGGGAGGTGTTAGGTTTCTGCTTAGTCATCTGTTTTTCAATCAATGTTCCCTTTCTTTTTTCTTTCCCATTAATGACTGCTGAACAGTTTGCAAAGAATGCTGCAGACGACCAGTCTTCTGTGCTGCAAAGTGTTATATTCCTCTGCTCCTGGAAGCTCCCCGGTGCGAACACCAGTACCTATTCGTATAGAGTGCCTAACAGGTTACAGTGTAACATGAGGTGAGGAAACAAATCTGTAGAATTCCTAGGAAAAGAGGAAAAAGGAACAGATTTGAAAAGAGATCTGATGTTTGCAGAATTAGAAACAGAAAATTACTTTAGTTTAGCTAGTACAAGATCCATCGCCCTGTTACCCCCCCTCAAAGAATAGACTCCATATCCTCATGTGTGATCTTCTCAATACCTTTTGAGAAAACAAGTAAGAACCAAGACCTTTGTGGTTTTTGCTTCCTAAGTATTTCCTGCTGTCCAAGTCAAAAGGTGCTTTCATAAAATCCCTGTTTGGCTGCCCTTGACCCTGAGGTGGAACTAAACTCCCCAAGCGCCGAAGTCCTCAGCCGGACCAGAATTCATTTCAAAGGCAGTGGCAGCTTAGTTTTCAGTTGGGTTAGCGGGCTAAAGGGCCTCACCCTGCACAACTGGCCGGTCCTGTGTAAGAGCCTGTGGGTGCATATATTTGGGAGTAGGATGGGGACGGAGCAGGGGGAATCAGTGCCTTTCCTGTGGAAGCCCAGGTGGGCCTGCATAGGTATAACATCAAACCACAGTATGGGGTCAAGAATTGTGCGTAAAGCCACCTCCTGGTGCTGGTTTGCTACTTCAGAGCTTTGCTGATGGCCAGGATCCCAAAACATCAAACTTTCTTCTTGAGTATTTTAGTGTTTCCAAATCAAGGAGGGTACTTTTTATCCTGGAATAGCAGCTCTTAAGCTTTGAGGCATGGAGTATTCTGTGGCAGTCCATGGAGAAGCAGCTGGTTATTCACACAGTGGTACAGGGCTTGTACATTAATATGGCTCTTTTGAAGTTACGTCTGGCTCAGTTTGCAATTATCAGAACATAATGAAAGAAATAAAAGTTGGATTGAGTACTTTCTTGAAGTTATTCTGTGATCTGTGGACTAACAATTGGTTTGCTGTGCCATAATTTGCTGCGACATGGTATGTGGTGTGCAAATGATGGAGAACTCTGGCTCTCTATTGAGTAATTACCATAAAAATTTATGTTGGCTTAAAAGTACTTATCCTTGGAAAGTCCCTGTTCCCTCCTTTGACTATAAAAAGATTAAAAAGAGTAACTGATATAGCCATTTAACTTCTTGATGACGGTATTAGTCCTGTAGATCCTGCTCAATCAAGATGCTAATACTGCTGCTGATAAAATACGAATTGGCAAACGCACGCCAGCACCAAATGTATTCTTGCACTCAACATGAAGAAAGTGTGGCTAAGGTTAATCATAAGGAAGTTCTAGTTAATATTAGCTCTGGAGTGAAGTAGAAGCAATGTATATAAATTAGTGTAATACAAAGCAATTTTCAGGAAAAAAAAACCCTAAAATTTTATTATTATCTCCCTGTGAGACTGCAATTTGTAATTTGCACTGTAATTCCATCAGCTGTCTTTTCTGCTTCTGTGCACAATCAGATGTAGCGTCACTGTGTCATTAAAGGAACAATTATTCTAACAACAGAACTAATAAATGCCTTCTGTTAGACGCAGGATTTAGCCAGCAAACACAAATAGACCTTTAATGTCACTCATTCATGAATTGCCACATTGTCATTGTAAGCCACAGGGTGGAAAAGAAAAAAAAGGGAGACAACCAGCAAATGCAAAGTTATCCTTCATGGGAGTGAAGAAACTGCGACTATTTAAAGACGTCAGTCAATAACTCTAAAATTAGCAAATACTTGAATCCCACATAAATTCCATATTTAAGATCGTAGGATTGAATATTTAATGAGAATGTGGTTGAACAGATTTTTTTTCAGGTACAGTACGTTATATTTCCTACTTATTCACAGCCTTCCTGTGTTAACTTGGACAACTCATACAGCATTTGTGTGCCTCTTATTTCCCCAGGCTTATAATTTTGGGGTATATTTTACAGCAGTATTTCCCATTCTTATATGGGCATTGGAAGCAATTTATTAAGTGTCTGTAGAGAATCTAGAGATGCTCTGTATGGGTAGGGTAACACTGCTGTTACGATGAAACATAGGAACCTGAGGATCCTATAACAACAATTGCCTTTTTTTCCTCACATTCCCCAAATCAAAAAGCAGAGTATAGGGAACAGCAGGCTTAGTGAGATTTTTAACTGGTGTATAGTTACAATTACACTGCAAAATTAGACTAAATTTCAGATGTCAATTTTTTAACAGAGATTTTTTTTCTGCAATTGTTTTGTAAACATTCGTGTAGGAACACACAAAGTAGAAGATTTTCTGTAGCATTCATCATTACGGTAGCTAGGTATCAAGCCCAGGATCTAAGCTGGCTGCAGGTTGTCAGCCACAGCCTTGTAGCCAGTCTTGCACTCACACACTCATTATCACATATATTCATCGACTAGGTTGGGCTTAAGTTCCTTCCTAGGAATATCAAATCAGTTTAGCCTGAATTCGATTGTGTTGTTTAAACTAGGTTTTAAGAATGTAGGTTTGAAGATTTAGGTTAATGATATCCCTTTAATGCTATTTGAAATTTCATGAATGCCAAATGTTCTAGAAGATTTTTGAAGGAGTTGACTGGCTCCCAGGAGAGTCATAGTGAGGTGTGAGGGAAAAGTAGTACAACACCTAGCCAAAAGTGGTGTGCCTTTTCTTTTTTGTATGGGCATATATACATTTGATCTATTTTGCATATACGATCCCTGCCTGGCTGCCACCGTTTGAGCAGGCTACAAAGATTCTAGGGACAGTGGGTGAGGAGCTACATCCTTTCTTGTATTTGGACACCACCTGATATTAAGGGATACCGACTGTGATTTAGCAATACCAGCCTACAACCAGTAGCAGTAGCAATGTTGTCAACAGAAGTTTTGACGGCCTAATACATTTCTTCCACTTGCAATCAATCAAATTCCACTTCTTCAGTATCACTTCCCTGTTGTTTCATTCAACCTCAAGTCAAAAGAGCAGGCGAAACCTTCACGAGGCCGTAAAGGACCATAGAAAGTCATCCTGGCAACAAAAGCTCCGTAGCTTATGGCAGTAATTCCTTTCTAAAAAGACCACTGGGGAAAAAGCAATATTCTCTGAGTAGGTGGTTCTTCACTACCGACCCACTAAAGTAACAGGTGTTTTCCATAGAGGTCAGTGGGATTTAAACCAGACCCTGGAAAAGGACCCCTGAAGAGCACTAGCGTGGAACGGGGAACACTAAAATCATTCAGTGACTAAAAAAAGGAGCTATTGCCCTGTGCTGCTTAGTCACTGTGTGTGCTGGCACGTTTGAGATGGGCTACTTTCTTTTTCCCTTCACTTTACGCCAAGGCATTCAGTTTGAAGAGTGCATAGGGAAGTGAACTTTCAAAATGATTAGTCATCTGCAAAGTTACAGTATTCTACTTCTAATAGGATGCGAGGCAAAGTTTTCCAGAATTTGGATTCATCTACACAGGGATCAAAAGGGACTCATCTGCAAAGGAGGATGAGGTGGGCATTCAGGTTAGCCAGAACTCCCATTTAGGACCCATCGTAAAAGATACTGGTTTTGACACGGCTAATGGAATAATCAATGGAAATCCTGTGAACTATGCTTAGTGTTTCTTATACAAAGTGGTCTATTATTCGCAGTGTTGCCTTCACGGTACACAGTAGTGAAATCATTGAGGACAAAGTGTGGTCTTTTTCTACATTTGCCCACCGACTTTAAGTTTTCTTGTCTATGTTATAATTAGAATGCTATTATGTGGAGACCTTTATCATCAACACAATTTTTGTTCTTCCCACTCTTGAAATTTAAAGTAGAAGAAGAAAGCTTATGTTCAGTTTTTCCATTTAATTCTTAATAAAGAGATCTCTTTAGTTGAAGCAGCCCCATTTTCCGAGCTTTATAGATCTATTAATCAATATTTGTGCAATTCAAGCTACTAAACAATAAAAAAAAAAAAAAAGGGGGGGGGGAAGTAGCCAGGAAAGAAGGGGGTAGGTGCAGAAGGGATGAATGAAAATGCACAGCACTGCACTCCCGAGAGCTCTGCACTTTGCCAAGCACCATCAGCAAGACATTTTCATGGCAGGTCTCTGCTACCTGGGGGAAAACCGGTTGCTTTGTTTTCAGCCAGGGTGTTCCAGTCTAGAAGGAATCCCATTTTAATTTAGAATTCTCTGAGTTTTTTATCTGTTCTGAGAGGTTAAATCTTAAACTTTGCTACAATGTAAAAAATAATGACTGCCATTCTGCACAACTGGTATATCAGAGAGAAAAATGCACTGTACAACTGGTATGTCAGAGAGAAAACCGCGCAGTCCCTCAGTGCATGCAGCAGAAGCCTCCGTTTATCTGTACTTGCCCGTTGGCAAACATTACTTCAGATGAATTTACTCCAGATCAGGGAAAAGGTTTGGGTTCTTATCTTGTTTAAGCCCCACAAATGTAAACGCTGGAGGAAGGCCACTACCGCACTTCTCTTGCATACACAAGTTCGAGAACTGCCCAGCACTTTACAGATGTGGGCGCTGTGGAGTGATGCCGTTACTGAAGGTGCACATCTTCCACAAGATCAAACACAAGTTACCTGGTTTTTGCTGTTTTGAACTTTTATAATGAATTTAAGGAATGGTTTTGTTTTAAAATATGGAAGACTGGACCTTTGTGGACAAGAGCATCTGTGTTTTCAGTTAAGACTACTCTTCTTTTTTTTTTTTCTCCAATGGTCTGTTTTGAGGATGGCTTTAGTTATCCCAGAAACAAAAATTTTGCTGAAAGGAAGTTGAGATTGCTGCAGGAACTTGAAGCAAACTTTAGAAGGTGAGAAAATTTCAGGTTAAAAACCAAAGCCTAATACTTCCTATCACCCTGACAGCTATCAGTGACCAACTATACAGCCCTTAAAAGATACACTTCCTGGGATACCGTACTGCAAGCTATTACCCACAATGCAACAAACTCATTTTGCAACTCCTATGCAATGAAAAAACATCCTTAACAAATGATGTACCTTAAGAACGGATACGATAATTTTGCAGCAACCCCTCTGCAGTAGTTTCCTGTAGCAGCTGTTCAGTGTTGAGCCAACTGATTTTTATCGGTGGCTAAGGATTAATAACATACTCTAATTAGCCATATCTGCTATACGAGGTACTTGGCACTACTTAAATGTAGAAGTCTCCTAAGCACTCCAGTTCCATCCATAGTTCAGTTCTTGCCATTTATTCACATGCAAAAGTGTAATACCTGTATAAATGTCACAGGCAGATGAAGTGATGTAGCACCTCTGCTTCCATCCCCGTCAAGGGAAGCACTGCCAGCAGCTTCAAAAGGCTTCAGATCTACCAGTGCTACAGCCCACACTGCGCAGCTGCAGACTGCACGGGGTGGCAACTACGACACCTGCAGTCTATTCCACCCAGCCCACCTGCGACAGAAGGGGAAGTTCCAAGAGGCAGAAGACAAGTGCGAGGTTGGTAGCTAATGGTCCTGTTGTAGGAGGCAGCTGAACCAGCAGGACCTTGCTGCATCCCTTTAATTATACTCTCCCTAATTGTCACAGAGTTACTTCCGTAAGATACGCCTATAGTAAGATACTATGTCATAGGTAACAAGGAAAAGAAATAGTAAATATAAATGTCCTTATATATTCAAGTGTTACAAACATGTTTTCTGGTACTTTGAGTCTTTATGTCATGCAAGTGTATGTCCAGTGAACAGAGGACATCTTTATAGCCTGCACAGTTAATTTTGTCTTTCTGTATTTAAAGTAGTAACAGGGACAGCACCTCCTTAGTATGAACTGTCCCAAGGGATTTCTGTGCCCCAACAAATACTGCGGACATCCTTTATCTCTTGTTTAAAAGCAAAAACCCCACATCACCAGAAAAACCAACCACCCCAGCCAGCTTCAAAAAGAGGTATCCGTTATTTATGCCCATTCTACTACCAGTTTCTCAGGCACTCCAAGGAACTGCAAAGTGAAATAACTAGTAGAGCTCCACAGCCAGCTAGCAAAAGCGGAAGGCCTCTAGCTTCAGGGGAAAAATACTGAGGAAATGCCCAGTGTTTCAACTAAAGTTAGGGCTAGCTCTAGATACAGCCCAAGCAACTGAATTATTCTGGTGGTTAGAAACATTTAAGATTAAGTTTCCAAAGTCTCTCTTCATGGACAAGGATTGATGCAAGGATGCATTCTATAGGCTGTCTGCTTTAGACTGGCAGCAGTAAGCTTCAATGATTTACCTGCATCGATGCAGAGACATGCATGGACACAGATCCGTTGACTTCCGTCGTCACCTCTTGACAGTCCTACCACAGGCTTGCAAAATGCCTTTTAATGAAATAAGGGCATGTTAAAATAGATGAATATAACTTGCTAGCTTCTTCTCATGCTTCCCAGTAATCTAGGGGAGGAGACAGTTTACAGCTGTCTATACAGAAGGGTAGGTGCACCTAAACGACAATGGTTCATTTGGCTTGACTAATTTAGCTGAAAGAACACAAAATGCTTTTACACCTTGACCCCAGTATTACCTGCTTTTAAGGTAACTCTTCCACATGCCACTAGCGGCTTAACTCCTTGTAAAAAAATCTCAGAATAGGGTTTCTTCAGGTTTTACCACAGAAGATGAAATACCTCACCTGTAACACAGTTTTATTAAAAACAAACAAACAAAACTGAGCTTGGCTCAGTTTTTCCAATAATGTGTGCATATTAGGACACATCAGCACTAATTTTGGCTAAACTGAAAAATGATACAAGGTAAGTTCTGGAACAGCTGCAAAATGAGAAGACAAGATGTTTTGTTATAACAAAACCAGAAATTCAGAGTCATACGTTCCATTCTTTTCCTGCGAAACTGTTCACAATTTAATATAAACTGAAAAACTAGTCCCTCTCCCAAGCCCTAATATTAATCTCAGGCATCCTTCCTTCTCCCCCAGTTGAGAACATGAAAAAATGATAGTATGTACCTTTTTTTTCCCTTCAACTCCAACAAGAAAACTAAACTACTTTTTTTCTGGATGAAGTCTCCGAAGTTTAATCGAATGTCTTCAGGTCCATATGCATTCCACATAACTCAAGGCATACTAAGTCAGGACCGTAGTCCCCTTACCCCTCCTTTCTAGCCAATGGAAAAATAAGTTAGCAATGCAATGCTGAAGGGCTTCTCTCCCAGCGAGAAGCCTGAAGTTGAGTGGGACCAATCTGACGTACCAGGACTCTCCTGCAACAGCTGCAGCTACACTCAACACAAGAGTTGTTCGTGCTTTTGCAAACAGTACTAGCTACACTAAGAAATGTCGGTAAGAGGACCAACTAAAATACTTAACAACAGACGTTAATTTACATTTGAGCTCTCAGCAAGTCATCTCTCTCAACTGTTACTCTGTAGGAGAAGGGATATATGTTTAGATACAATTTTCTAAACAACTAGTCAAGCCACTGCATGATCAGCAAGACTCATGCAGACTCCTTTCCTACCGAGTCCTCTGCCTCCCCCATAACCTCAGCTGTTTCCCGCATGTCCCCACTCTCCCCTAAGTTTCCAAGAACACTTCCCCCTCCCTCCTCCTCTCACCCGTGTCCCCAAACTACCCATTTGGGGTCGCTTGGTTTGGAGCTGCATGCATCCTGATCCATCAGCACGGTAACAGCCGAGTCTTTTTTCAGTCTAAGCACAAATCTGGATGTCTCTCAGAGGAGTTACTGGCAGCATGAGGTTTACTAGTTTTAACGTGTACTTTGGAAAGGCAACAGCTTCCAAGAATGTTTAAATTTACCAAATCCCACAGTCTAGCTTGGTAATGAAATGAAACTTCCCTTTAGAGAAGCTGCCAGCTGCCAGTTAAGACACATTACAAAAAGCCTTAATCCTAAACCTTTTTTAATTGTATTGACCTTTACATAGTGACCAAAACTAGTATTAGTCTTCCCAGAGTCAGAGATATTTAGCTGCATAGGAATAAGGTCAGGACGCTATTTTAAGTTAAGCAGTGCCACTCTCCCAGGCCCTTATTTAGACATACTTCTCCACAAAAAAAATTGTTGCATCTTCATTTACTTTGATTAAGTTAAGGTGCCACTCTCCCAGGCCCTTATTTAGACATACTTCTCCACAAAAAAAATTGTTGCATCTCTTTGACGTGAGCTATTAGAGAGTAACTGCTAACTGCAAATGTTAGTCTTGGTAGCACCTAAGTAAGCAGCATACAGAAGTCGATTCAAGCATAAACAATTCATGGGCTCTTTTTATTTCAGTAAAACTAAAGCAAACAGATTCTTAACTCATAACCACTCATAACCATTCAGAAAGACATCCATAAAAAGTTGTATTAATAAAAACTGACAGGCTTCCAGGCCTTTAAAATATTTCAAACATAAGGTACAATAAAAGATATCAAATGTTTACATTACAGTCTTGCTGCCTTACACACCATCATAAAAAGTGAACAAACACATTCAGTAACTTCAGGCGTACCATTAAAAAGACACCAGTAAGTGCTCCAGTTTTCTGTACCATACAACTTTATTTCAAATTCACATCTTTCTAGCCAACGTATCTAAAATATTTGACTCAAGAGTACCTTTAGACTGTAAATATTCTGAAACAGGGCATCAAGCCTTTCCTATCTCCAAACAAAACTTAAGTTTTAGCTCATGTTATAAAAAGTAACCATGTGGAATGTGACAAGTCATAATGTGAAATCAAAGTGCTTTAGTCCCATAGCGCAGACAGACACTAGTGGTTATCTAGCCATTCGGCAATACATCTCAAACACCAACAGAGATGTTTGCTCTGTTGCACCCCACCTTGCAAAGACCTTTGGACTGTTACGGTGAAATTTCATTAATTGACAGCTAAACAGTATGAGTGGACCAACAGTTTCACTTTGATACTTCGAATTACAAGTTATAAATGAGGCATCTTTTTACCATTTTTCAAGTTCCCTTAGTAATTACCAAAGTTCTACTGTATTATGCAAGACAAAACTATGTTCCAGTTAGTCTTTTAAAATCCAAAGTGTGCTGTATTCCAAATCCCAAAGCATCGAAACCCTCAAATTATTTCTCCAGACCCCAAGAGCTATCTAAGACTCAGTATTTTTGTGCAATTCTTACTATTTGCATGTGAAGAGATAAAACACTTCACCTAACAGTTCATATGAAAAAACTATAAACTCTCAAAGCAGAAAGTTACTTTAATAAGGTTGGGACATAGGTAGTTGCATGGAATATGTGCTCAATTCAGAAGTGGACATGCTGAAGAGGGCTCATGTTGCCAGTGTTCAGTCAGAAAACTTCCCTTCTACAGAAGTTTAAAAAGCTATTTATCTTCCAGAGTGAAGGAAGTTTAAGACTTAGGCATTTAATTCTCTTCTATGTTACAAAAGAATTAGCTCTACAGTATAATTCGTATGAGTATTCCCCCCCCCCTTTCAGACACCCCATTTTTGTACAAGTTTACAGCTTAAACGGGAAGGGCTGAGGGAAAATTTCTGGTCCTGTCCCACAGACGTAAAGACAAAGTGCTTTGCAAGACTGATTTTATCTATCACATTTGTGGCAACCAACCCAAAATGAAGGCACATGAAATCTATAACACAGCTTATAAATTATAAACTAAAGCTGAACCTCTGTATAATTTCTAGTCTTTTTGCACAAAAGTAATGACCAGCACCTATGCAGAGATTCAATTGTTTTTTCATGTAACTTTCCCCAGAAATAGTTAAGTGTTGCTTGCATGCCTATGCAAATACTGTCATTTATTAGGTTTTGACACAAAGTGCAGAAATTGGTAATTTATCCGCACAGGAAGTCTGAAACCAATGAATCGCCAGCACTCCCTTCCTCTGTCGCTACAAGAAATGTAAGCCACCAGCAACAGCTACAGAGAGCTGTTACCTTGAAAGTGCACAACTCCCGGCAGCAGTTTCCCTGTGACGTGTTCTAGAGCTTGTGCAAGCATTTAATCAGTGTCCCAGATTTGGATTTTCACATGTCAAAGCCTATCTACTTTTGGTTAGTTACCGGCCAGACAGGCACGTACATTCTGAGGAAGCCAACTCGAAACACGCTTTGACAAACGTTGCACTGAAATTGGCCGTACCTTAACTTCTAAGCACAGATGAGCGTCTACCTTGAGCAGCATTCAGGATCCAGGGTCAGCTCAATACCTCATTCTTAAGGAAAGCCGAGTCTGGATACAAATCTGCCTCCTAGATTTCACTGGAATTGCTACCTTTAAAGCAGAGAAACAAGATTCAAGGTTTCTGAAAGCTTTAGCAGACGGATAGGCTTGTCAACCAGATTAAGACTTACTAGGTTGCTGAACAACAGTTCAAAGCCCTGGTTATCACTTCTCTAGAAATACTGGTTTAAAAGAACTCAAACACCATTGCCATCACTTAACTAGAATATGTCATTATACCGCTTTCACTCAGGATGATAAACAGGGATAGAGTTTCAGAGTTCTGGTTATTCACCTTGTGTGTGAATTCACCGCCCCCCCTATTTCTGCACAAAGTCAGTTGAAGGGATTGGCACACAAGTTACTAGTGAACACAGACCTGTAGCTATTACATTACAGGCCCATATTAGAGTTTCATGAAGATTTCATGCAATGGTGTCTGTGCCCTTTTCCAAAAGAGAACCACTTTCACAGGTAGCACATACAACACAATTTTCTGATTTTAAATGCAGTGAGTTACACAAACAACATTAACAAGAATTGACCAGACTTAATAACTGAAACTGCGCTAGGTCTGGCACTTGAGAATTCACAGTGATTAAAATAAAATTGCTTTGCCTAAGACAAAACATAAGATACCAAATATATAAAAAGACTCTTTGCTTCCATTATCTTGTATTAGTATTCCAACAGCGATAAGCAAGCTCAGTAGTACCTCAGACAGCAGAGACTTCTGCACGTGGTTAACTTTATTCATTGTTTGCAGTGCAATGGATTTTTTTTTTTTTTAAAATATATTGACGATGTCAAATCAGGCAATTTTCAATGCATAAAGTCAACACAAGCTCAAGTCTTTGCTGGATTGAAGCTTGGATTCTGACAGGGAACCGTTATCTACCATCTCATTTTGGGTACCCAACTCCACACTGTGCCAGGTGGTATTGCTGTTAAAGAGAAACTTAAAGTACACTTGCATATTACTGAGGTGTTCTTCTGACATAGCAAGTTGCTGTAAGTAGTTTATAGTACCAGTTGATAATGTAAGAGTAGAGCATTTGCACTTTTCTTTCCCTCACTCAACTCGCTAATCCTAGTAGATTCACTAGCACAGGTTTCCGATCCTGAAGCCTGCCTTTAGAGAGAAAGGAGCACAGCTTTTAAACACCCCAGCGTTTCTCAATGCACCTGCTGCCTCTCATCTCAGCACTGAAGGCCCAGCCGAAGCAGCCGCTCTCGGGAGTTGTAAGCCACCAGAGCCCCGTTGACCCACTGGGCTCAATGACTCCACCGAACTGAGTTAAAGCAAGATACTCAGGATCCATCTCCCTGGAGTACACGAGTCTAGATGAGCACCCACTTGTACCTGCCTCACCTTCCGCACTACACCCTAGGGCACTTTGGTCCGTGCGCCCACCTCCCAGACCTCCTGCTCCCCGGCCTTATCCAAAGACATTGGACTTCGGCCTGAGCTTGAACGACGCTTTCAGGGATTTCTCCTCGTGCTCTTCTTCCTCGGTGTCACCACGAAAGGATGGCGTGTTGTGGATGATCTGAGTCCTGAAGCGGATCTTATTAAGCCGAGGCTTCATCCGCCCGCTGCCGGAGGCTTTCCTGGTCATCTCCTTGCCCTTGCCTGGCACTGCTGCCCCTTCAGTGCCCTCAGCTTCCTCCCCAGTGCTGTGATGGTGGTGGTGGTGGGAGAGCCGGTAGCTCATGAGGTTGGAGGGCAACACCTTGGAGAGCCTCCAGCGCCCGCTCCCATTGCCGGCAGCCCCTTCCTCCTCCTCCTCCTCCAGGGCCCCCACAAGGCTCCGCATGTCCCCCGAGGTGCCCTGGTGCAGGTACTGCGCGGCCTTGCGCCCGCTGTAGTCGCGGATGTCCACGTCGGCGTCGTAGGCTCCTACCAGCAGCTTCACCACTTCGGCGTGGCCGTGCATGGCGGCTATGTGCAGCGCGGTGTGCCCGCCACTGGTGCGGGCATTGATGTCCACGGGCAGCTGGTGCCGCTGGGCAAAGTTGACCAGCGTGGCCAGCAGCTCCTGCCGCCCGTGCTTGGCGGCCCAGTGCAGCACCGTGAAGCCGGTGATGAAGTCCCGCTTGCAGAGCAGCGCCGGCTCACAGCTCAGCAGCCCCTCCAGGCTCTCCCACCGCCCGTCCGAGGCCGACAGCATCCAGGCGTGCTCCAGGGGGTCCAGAGCCACGGCGCCGGTGGTGCTCCCCTCCTCCTCGGCGGAAGAGGAGGCCACCGAGGCGCTGTC
>NW_008795029.1:4046710-4048145 GCF_000699145.1 Aptenodytes forsteri
GCCGCCGCGGTGGCCGGTGGCCAGCCCCCGCCCTGGGGGTACCTGGTGGTAGGTGTCATCCCGGCGCGGCTCAGGGGACGGGTCCGGCAGCACCGGCACCAGAAGGGGAAGGTGGCGGGCGGTTACACCGTGTGGAGAGGTGGAAGTGCCGCTTGTACCGAGTTGCTCTCGCTAAGGGGGGCCGGGGGTTGCCGCTGGGTCCGTGCTGGAGCAGCCAGCAGGTGGGGTGGCGCTGGTGAAGGCTGCTCCGGTGCGGGGGTCAGAAGGCAGTGCGGGGCTTAGGTTAGCGGGCGAAATAAAGCCCTGGCATGCCATTTAGTTCCCGGAGTTGCCAGGCTTTTAAAAAACTTGTTGTTGAAGGATCTTGTTTTCAGATGTTGCCCTTCTTAGAGGTCCCATAGCGTATCGCATATTTCAAGTAGTAAGTTGAATCTTGGCTATTGAAGAAATACTTTTCTTATGTGTAATGGTGAAGGCATCAGCTTTATGCTTTGAAGGCATTGAACCCATCCACACATTAGCGCTGGAGCATTAGTTCCCTTTCTGAACATGAAATAAATCCATTCGTTTATGACTTGAGTTTTCTGCCATGTTTTACATCTCAGCAATGCAAAGCACAGAACGGTTCTAGAAACAACACGGAGTGGGAGGAATTGGGGGAAAAATCCTCCACCCTGGCTGTGTAGTTAGCTGCTTTTGCATTTTCTGGTAGCGGGAAGGTAAATAAAGTACCTGTCTCTGGTGATTATTGGCTCATTCCTGTCGCCGTGCTGTTACACCTCAGTTATGTCGGTGGAGCTGCATGTGAAGCTGCCCCATGAACTGAAAAAATGGAAAACAACTGTTACTCTTTTGAAGTTTTCTTTTCTTGGAGCGATTCCCATCCGGGGCAGTGTCTTGCTCTGCTTCTCGATGGGACACCCGAGGGAGCGGCGTGGGAGCGAGAAGGAAGAGGGGCTGCTTTGCGTTCGGGTGCTGAAAGAGTTATTTGTTGGACCGTTGTTAGAGCCATCACAAGGCCCGACCACGTCCTGACCAACCTCGGACCGAGAGTGAAAGGGCTTCATTCATGTTACCCCGCTTGCTCACAACTTGACTGTGGAGCCATAGCTTGCTTTCTGCCGGGGCTCCCGCCCCGAGAGCTCCATTTCACACATACTCTCTTTAAGGCCTCTGTAAGTCCTTTGCAGTTGCACTATAACGTAGTGCAATGCATTAACTTTATATAAGCTTCCTCTCTTCATACACAGTATGTATATATAGCTAGGTGGAGAGTCAGTACTTCACGGGCTGGCTCTCGCGGGAGACCGGAAAAATGTGGAAAGAAAAAAACCTAAGAGCCAAAGTACGAGAAACAATACAAAATGTTTTTGCTGCTTTATGTTTGTGTGAGGAGTGTGGAGAGAGGCGGGGAAAAGGGAAAAAAGGGGGGGGG
>NW_008795029.1:4048278-4071848 GCF_000699145.1 Aptenodytes forsteri
GGTAAATCGGCAAAAGTGAGTGAGAGTGGCATTGAGGGTCCACTAAACGGATAGGTTTGGTAAGGGAAGAGAGAGAAGCATGTACGTGGAAAGCTTTACAGAGAATACTGTAAAAACAGGGGTATAACATAGTTCTGTAACGGAGGAGGGTGATTTTGTATTAGGTTTATAAATGTAAATGATGTAAATGTAATGATTAAAATATATTGACATGAAATAATATTTCCTAGTTTAACACATGCTGTATAATTGTTAAAGTGTTTCTTACTACATTGTGGGAAAGATTTTGTTTTCAGTCATTTTGCAAAAGAAATGTAAAATCAGTCTCAGAATGCAGTCTGACCTCCTTCTATAAATCTCTTTACAATCAGACTGCACAAAGTCTGAGGTGCAAGTATTTAGTACTTCTGATTTTTGAAAATCTGACTTCTGGGAAAGTTTTGGCAGCCATTGCCCCCATACAACAGCATACAGTGCTCGTCGTTGATTAATTAAAAAGGAGGGGGGAAAAAAAAATCCTTGTTGCAGTCAAAGAGGCATTCTGATAGCAACCGCCATTGTCTCATCCAAGACCAGCGTTGCCTTCTCATTCGGACAAGGAACATCAACAAGGGGCTGATGTGGTCAAGGGTGACGAAGACTGACCTGCTGCCCTTCAGGAAGCACAGTGCTAAAGCTGCAACAGGCACAGCTGAGCCAGCGCAGCCAAAGAGGTGCAGATCTGCCGAAAGTGAGTGCAGTTGTGATACCAGTATTGATACCAGCGTGAGTATTTTTCTGCGTCGGGGTCATCTCAGGGGGCTGCACCAGATTTCCGTTTCTTTGTTTTTCCTTCCTTGAAAACGCACAGGTCAAGAGAGGCCTTTCTGTGCGGAGCACAAAACCGAACGCTTTCTCCTTCTGCGTAGCAGTAGCTGATCAGTCCCCTCTGAACCAGCGCTGTCGTCGTCATCCTTTGCCCGGCACATGGAGTACTAGCGGTGGGGAACTGGTTTCTTTTCTATCGTCAAGTCTTGATTCCCCCACCTGCTGCCTCTTGCCACATCTATCCATAGGCAGCAACGGAGGAACAGGTACTACATGTGCTAGATTTTCAACTTACTTAAAAGCCTGTTGGTGAAGAGAGGCCTTAGCGGCATTTACAAATGAATACGCTGCTGTCTGTGAAATCACCTCATCACGGCTGGAGAACTAGCAAAGTGTCTCTGCTTGTTTGTTTGTTCCTAAATACCTCAAAATACAGTGCAGAAGTTGTCTTCAGGAGCAACCTGCGCGTTGCGCCCCCTGTTCTCCACTGACAAGACTGTCACTTTTTCATCTGCCCATCCCGCGTGACTTCAGAGCATTCAAGAAGATTCTGTCCTGCCTCAGACTTCGTCAGACAGAAACATAGGGCAAAAAGTCACCTTTTTTTTTTTTTGTCTCCATATGTACGTGTATGAAGGAAATCTTGTGGGAACCTATGGTTTAAGGCAACTTCAGCTGTATTGTGTGTTGAAGTGGGCTAGAAAAGGAAAACAGTTGGTGCACCAGAATACCATGTAAGGAGTCATTTGAAAGAGATGAGGGAAGAATCCGGGGCTTCTGATGTTTGGACCAATCCCTAGAAGTTGTCTACTGTTTCTCTCATACTGAATAAATTACATGATAACTGTGAGTGAAATTGTCAAATGAGTTTTCATTGAATTGTCTTTTGGCCAATGCTTTTTTTTTTTCCTACACACCTTTTCTGGGGAATGTTTTGTTCCATACTTGACTCCTGTGTGTTGCTTTTTATTTTAAAGAATAGACTGATGTATTAATTCCATGTAATTTTTAATGTACCTCCTTTCTTACTCTGCATCTTCATGGCCTTTTCTTTCTTTGTATTTTTTTCTACCTCATCCTCCTATATTTTCTGTTCTCTTCTGTGTTATTTTGCCAAGGTTTCCTTTCTGTTCCCTCTACTCATCCCATCTGTTCTCTGTCTCTCTCTCACGCATGTATCGACATCGAGAGATGTCAATGGTATGCATGCCTACACCACACGTCTACATTTTACATTTTGACTACCCAAAAATGGAAAGTATTTTTCTGCTCGCTTCCAAAATCTGGTTAGTTTCCTACTTACCTCGTGTTAGGAGGCAATAGCAACATTGATATTTACTGGACTAAATGTAACTTTGGTTATGAGGAAAGTAGTTGGCTGTAAGAGAGTAATGCAATTTGTTATTGGAAGATTAAAATAGATTTTCTGGTTTAATGAATGTCCACAACTGTCTGTGATAGTGGAAAACTCAGGGCTCTGAAAGAGCCGTGTTTGGAGCATCCACGGGCACGTTAACGTGTTGGCCACCCTCGTGGCTGACGCCCAGGCATCCTTCCGAGGGCCTGTGCGCAGCCTGCGTAGCCGCCTGGGCCTGGCAGGACCCTTGCCTCCTGCCTGTGCACACGAGCATCGATTACTTTTTTTCTTCAAGCTTGGGAGGGCAAACTTCAGTCATCTCTACAAGCCGAGTGGCAAGCTAGTTGTTTGCCTGGAGTACAAGTCTGGTTCTGCAGCAGGCTTATGCAGAGAGATGCACGTAGTCTGAGACCCAGCTTTTGCTGTGGAATGGCCCGGCGTTGCGCAGTTTTAGCCTCAAATAGGTGGCAAATTTAAAAGATAACTAATTATTTTTAGTTTGTTTCTGAAAGAAAAAAAACCAAACAATTTTTAAATGATACTTTTGTCTCAGGCAATGATTTTTCTTTGCACGCTGTTTTTAATGGGCAAGAGGACTTTATATAAACCAATATAATTGATTAACTGAATTTGCAGAAATCCAGATGCAGTTCCGTGAAAGCTATGCTACCAACCCTTTAAAAAGGAGGGGAGGGAAGGAGTGAGATGTGATTCGGACCATCTCAAGCGATCTATATTGTGTGCTATTTTGATGAGAGTATGAATTCTGAGAAAGCAGTGAGAAGCAGGAAGTATTTACGGGAATATTACAGCTTTTGTAGCATTCAGATTACAAGCTTTGAGTTATTCACTGAATGAAGTTGGATGAGATGTTGTCTTCAAGCATAATTTAGCTGCTCCTTCCAACAGATACTGATTTGAAAAGACTGGCTAGTATGGTGACTTAATTGCTTTCAGCATGATTTACATTTCTTAATTTTGGAGTTGTCACCATTTTTCTAAACTGGTGATACAGTAGTAACTTGTTTTTCAGCTGGATGACATATTATTTCTTTGAAAAGTAGTAAGAATGCAGGCATCACGTGGTCAGTTTTGTGGATTTAATTTCCCTGCATATTTGTTAGACCACAGCAGGGGGAAGCTGTATGAGGTGCTGGCATTGAGGGAGAGACACGTGATGCCCTTGGAAAATTTCAGAAGGAGAAATGTAGGCTGTTGCTTTTCTATTAAGAGAATGCTCCAACCGATGTCGGATGGAACAGGTTCACAAAGTGATTCTTCCGTAAGGAAGGCGGAGGGGGGCGAGTCTCCAAATGAGAAGAGTAGCTCTCAGTCCCGTAACGTTTGTTGCATGGAGAACAGAAGTACAACCGTGCAAGAAGGTAGGCTTCTAAATCCGCGTGACTGAGGCTGTCTCAAGTTGAGCTGCACAATATTTCTTGAAAGTTTTGTAGTCCAAATTAAGAGCTTTTATTGCAGCATTTTTGGTGAAGCTGATTCCTGAGGACTCCGTTGTGGGTCTTAGGACAACTGTCTGAACAGTTTAATAGCAGTTAAAATCCCTAAAAATGTAGATATATTTTTAAAATAGAAATAGATTCTGCATCTTTCTGTCTCTAGCTTTTAAAGTTTTGCTATTAATGTAGTGTTGTTTTTTTTTTTTTGCGTGTGTGTGCTACCAGAAATCTCCTCTTCATATGTACCGTAATCAAGTAAACTCTGGCCATTTTCATGAAAGAACTTACATAGTCTATCTTTCTGTACTATTTCTCTGTACAGATGGTTTCTGAGACCCTGAATTATCCCTTTCTGATCATCCTTCGATTTGTCAATCTCCTCTTTAAAATGAGAACCTTAGGACAAGACATTAAAACGTGTTCTCATGAATGTAAATAATATTATTTCTGCTTGAAATTCTTGTTTTCCCCTATCCTGTGGTTATGCACATTCTGCCGCTGACATTCTCATTGTAGGGTCACACTCAGTTGGTGAACATACGAGGTTTTGGGGGGTGGTGGTTAGTTTTTTTGGTTTACTGTGTCATTACCTCTGACAGAAAGAACTAGAAAGAGTGATCTTGTGGTTAAGGTGCTAAATTACACCTGGGGTGAGTGAGGTTCATGTTCTTGCTCTCTTAGTCTTTCCCTTTATTATCTCAACTAATATCTTTGTGTCATCTCTGCATGCACAAAGTGAAGATGGTATGTCTCTTCCTCCCTGAGGACAGCGCTGAAGAAAACTGTGCATAGAACACAATTTCTCTACTGGGGAAGTTCTTCTAACTACCGGATTCTGTAATCTGTTTTTACAACTTACCAGGACTTTTCTGTTTTGTGTAAATTTTTTGTCTTGTGTCTGAAATGACATAGAATGTCTCGTGTACTTTTACATATGTACATTTCCAGAAAAATGGTTTTAATTTTGACTCACAACTGTGTAGTGTCATTAAATTAACTTATGTACTGCAGAAATGAAATAAACTATCTTAAAATAGCAGCAAATTTGAGATGTCTCAGAATATCTTGGCAATTGCATAAATACTTATTGCAGAAGTTGTTACTCTCTTTCCTAACTGCAATGCATATCCATAAGAAGCATCTTTGGGAGAAACTTAGAAATACAAAGAAATTAACCATGTTGGATGTCTGATACGAATTTTTAAGTAGTGATACAGCCAGATGTCTGTTGAGTTACAAGCATAGCCTTAGCTTTCTAAGCGAAGCACAGAGAAGGCACCTTGTTTTGCACGTTTATTATTTCTCATTGTCCTCTGTTTCACACAGAAATCTGGTCAAATTTTCAGTGAAAAACAGCCAATATAACAGTGGAAGAACTAATTATTGTTGATTTTTGTTTTCAGAAAACAGTAAACTCTTGAGTTTAATTGCTAAATTGTAATTAATCTCTCCCTTCCTTTTGAAAATGAAGTTACAGAGTTAACGGCTATGAGGACTCCAGTCATCTGTTTCTGCACTTAGCTGTGTACAGCAAATACAGCTGTAACACCAGTTTCCTCAGCTAAACGCTTTTTAATCCTGACATAGTCTCTTGTGGATGACGTGGTAGTTACTCTAATGACCTCTGGAAATGGTCAGTAAGGTTGTAGGTATTGGTGGTTTGTCCACTGAAATCCAAGTGGACTGGAAGGAAACTAAAGTTTTTTCTGCTAGGGTTTTTTCTTGGAGAGTCAGAAATGGCTCTGAGGGTAGCCCAGCACGGTTTGGATTTAGGCTGGTGACACGAAGATGACAGGCTTCCTTCTGCGGTTGCGCTGAGCCTCTTGCCCTGCCTCTCGGTGTGGAGGCTTAATGGTTTATTTTAGAGGAACTGTCTTATATTGGTGGTGATAGAGGTGGTTTGAATATCAGACTGTGTAACTATACTATATGTAACCATACTAAATGGCCTCAAGTTGCGCCAGGGGAGGTTTAGATTGGACGCAAGGAAAAATTTCTTTACTGAAAGAGTGGTGAAACATTGGAAGAGGCTGCCCAGGGAAGTGGTGGAGTCCCCATCCCTGGAGGTATTTAGATTCTATGATTCTATGATTCTATAGTTGTTAGATGTGCTGCCACTCTGTCTCAGATACACTTGTCTTTAAATGGACAGGATATTGACAGTTTTCAGTGTTTCTCAGCCCTTTTTAATAGTAATTTCCATACGGTAGAATACCTTGAGAAATTTCTTTTTCAGACATGCTTTGAATGAACATTTGATTTTTTTATAGCCCTAAGATGTCATATTTTCTCTTTAAATTGTTCGCTTTGGTTACACATTTTTCCTTGTTATGTTAGTTTAAAATGGAGTTACCTGGTTATAATAGTCTAAAATGAGAGTTAGTGCAGTCTGTAGTCCCACACAAGAAGTCCTGGGCAAAACGAGAAGAGGATGAGTATTTGCTGTGAGGAATGTCCATATCCTTTTAACTACAAGAATTCTGAAACTTGCTATTCATACCTATTATAAAAGGTGGCACTTTTATGGGCTTGTAAGTGTTAAATAAAAATTTTCCTACTGTTAACTATATACATGTTCCCAGGAACCAGTAATGGCGTGTGGATTGGAAATGTGAGAGAAAGAATAGCATGGACCTGTCACTGTTTACACTTTTGATATGGAATGTTTGTTTAAAAATACAGTTCATTTGTATGAACCAAGATATTTCCTTTTAATCTTACGCATTTTTATTATGCTTATTGCCTTGATGTCATGATGCTAGATTGCTAGCTGACGTTTGAAAAGGAATGTGCACCTCCAGACATTCCTAATAATATATATAATATTATCTCTTAGAGTTCTGGTGTGTAGATAATGTATGATTTTCTATAAATAACAATTTCAATTCCAGCTACTCAGAATGAGTTCTGATTGATAACATACACCTTCCTGTGATTATGGTCTCTGTTTTGAATTCTGCCTGTTAAATTGTTTTTAAATTTTTTTTCTTCATTTCTAAGAGCAAACCAACTGTGATCTGTTTTCTGTCTACAGTTTCCAGTTTACATTTTCAGTTGGACTTGTCTGCTTTATTTCATGATTACTTCATGATTTTTTTTTTTGCAAAACATGGACTTCACTTTGAGCCTGCATATAGTTCTGTAAATTTGAATGTTTTCTCAAATCATGGAATAAAGTTGATTTGACAGATCTTTTTTCAGACTTTTGCTTTTCTTGGTTTCATGTAAATCATAAGGAATGAGTTCTAGCTTACTAGTAGAGATCCTTTGTTGCCTTTGCTAATTGCTTTGCAACTCACTTCACTAACATATTTTTAAATGATTTTTCTGTAGCAAAATGATGGCTATCGAACCTTATCCTTGTCCGGGCATGTTGGTTTTGGTAGTTTACCTGATCAACTGGTTAAAAAATCCATCAAGCAGGGCTTCTGCTTCAACATTCTTTGCATTGGTGAGTAGTATCCGGGTGGTTTAAGGCTTTAGTGGTATACCCATCCGTAGGAAGTGACTGAAATTCAAATCCAGTTGCAATGTTGAACTCTTTCTTTAACGTTAAGCATGAACTGTAATTCCACCCCTTCCCCCAGCTTTGCTTATTTGTATCCATCCTTTGTTTTTATATTTAGCATTTTCATAAACAATATGAATACCAAAAATGTTGAAAATGGATGCCATGCATTTATTGATTTACAAGCAACTTCTTGGATTCTTTTGAGTAAACTGAGCTACACTATTTTTACTGTAACAAAGAGCTTCAGATCAAAAAACCCTACAATTCCAAGGTGGTGCTACTGAAGTACTTCTGTACTTATCAAATGTAGTATTTTACCCATATTCAGAAAAAAACTGTGTTTAATCCCGTGGTTTCACAATTAGTTACTTAGCTTTTTAAAATCTCTAGGAAATTAGTTCGCACTTTTAAAGAAATGAAAATGTCAAGAGACTGTTCTGCTTACTACTCATTAGCAGGTAACTCTCTCTTACCTGTAGGATGAAAAAATTAACTAGAAGTTATTTAGTGCTCATTATGAAAAAGGAATGCAGGCAACCATTTTGCTCGGAGAAATCAGTTGACAAGTTTTTGTGTAAATTTGTCGAGTTGCTGTGATAACACTTTCTATGCTTAGTAGGTATTTATTTGATGTGCAAAATGTTTTCCCCAACCCTTCTGTTTAACTTTAGGGGAAACTGGAAGTGGGAAATCAACCTTGATAAACAGTTTGTTTAATACCAATTTTGATGACCCTATGTCAACGCATTTTCTGCCAAGTGTACGACTTAGAGCCCAGACTTATGAACTCCAGGAAAGTAATGTTCTTTTGAAGCTGACCATTGTAAATACAGTGGGATTTGGTGACCAGATAAACAAAGAAGACAGGTAAGTGCCCTCTTGTTGCTATGGTATGCAGAAGTTTTGGTCTTCAACTACAAGTTGATTTTTCTTTGGGCTTTGTAGTAAATACTTGTCTTACATATGTTCCAAATATTTGGGTAACTGTTATCTCTGTGTACCAAAGTAAACATGTTTTTCTTCTCATCTAGGAAATGGTTTGAGAAATCAGATGAACTCTGCCCCTTTCTTTATGACATAAGCTTTTATAAATATATGTAAATAAAATGTGGAATAGTGACTAGAGTTTCTTTTGGGATGGAGGAAAGCAGGAAGGTCAACGGGAGACTTTTTAAACAACTGAACAGGTTATAAGGTACTGTAGATGGTACAGATTAGATCTACAGGGTTTTTAACAATTTGATTGGAACATATTGAAGACCTTGAACTGGAAGGAACATCACGTGGATTACTGAAGGCCTTTGTTTTTTATGTTGGACAGCTTAATCAGAAGATGTAGAGGTACAACTCTAGTGTCTCAGAACTTTTTTTGAGTCTCTGCTTTTATGAATTGAAGATTTTAAAATACTGAACTGTCTCTCAGCAGATTTTGTTTCTTTCACCTTAATTGTAAAGAATTTTAGCAATCCTTTGTGCTATATGAGCACCTAAATGGTGGTAATTATAAATGAAGGTTAGAGAGTCACATTAAGATTATCATGAGAGCTATGGCTTATGATATGACTGGAAAATAGCTACTGCTAGTCGCTTGGATGAATGAGATGCGAGTAGATATTAGTATAGATATTAGAGGTTTTGATGTGTGGTATAGGAGCTGCCTCTTAGTCCTTTTAATTTTTTTGTGTGTAACAACTACTTCTGAATTTTGATAGCATTTGATCTGGTTTATAGACTTTGTGTAGCAGCAGAAATGTAAGGGCATGCTGCTTGTACATCTAGCAACCCTTTCTTTTAGAAAGCAGATTATGATCTAGTTTTAAGTAGGATAAAGTATACTTAAACTGTACTTATTGCAAATCAGATTTCCATTCTTCTCTTACATTCCTCCTTTTCAATTTTTGTCTATTGTTTAAGAGCTCTCTCATGTACAGTACTTCATCTTCAGAAGATAAAGGAAGTCCTATTTCTTGGTACTGGTAATTGCACGTTCTTTCTTTTCTTGTATTGTATCTAAGGGTTTCTTGTACCTTCCTTGTATCCAAGAGTTCTGCAGTTGCACAGCTTGATTGCAAAAATTTATAAAACATCACTTGGGAAGATCGGTTATAGTCATAACTAACTTTACGTAGCTTTTTTCACTAATAGTAGCTAGGAAATGTTTTATCTGTATTAGGTGCACAATTCTTTTTTGAGTAGCCTTTCAGAAATTGAGATTACTCTGTACTTTTAATTTTCTGCTGTACTGGATAGATATTTGAGCAGCCCTTTGACATGTAATGCAAAAATCCACAAAACAAAACAAGAGGAATTCCTTTCTTAGTCTGGCTCTGTTTAGGAGTAGCTAATCTCTGGTTGTTAAATTTTATTTCTTACAGCTATCAGCCAATAGTGGATTATATAGATGCACAATTCGAAGCCTATCTCCAGGAAGAACTGAAAATTAAACGTTCTTTATTTAGCTACCATGATACTCGCATCCATGTCTGCCTCTATTTCATTTCACCTACAGGCCATTCCCTAAAAACCCTAGATTTGTTAACCATGAAAAGCCTAGACAGCAAGGTAAGACTTTGAAACAGAGTTCTAAGGATTTGTCTTATTTTCTGAAGCATCTTGCAGCTTTTAGATCCTCTACCACCTTTCAGTTCTATATCTGTGTGTTTGGTTTTGGGATGTTTTTTAGTACTGGTATACCTTAAGTTCGGAATAAATTGCTTCTGCAAGTAGCTTGCAGTTCATCATCTGTTTATTTACAAATCAAAAGGAGAGAGAGGGACATCTGGGAAGAACGTTGAAAAAAGAAGCACAACGAGGTTTAAAAAAAAAGTAAAAAAAATTAGAACCACACCAATTTTACTTTTAACAAACTGTTAACATCTTATTGTGATTGGATAGGGTACCCTCCATGAGTGCTGTAACATTTCTAATTAAGCTTGTTTCTAGTTCACTATCGAGTTTCGGGACTGCCAGAAAGTTGGCATATAAAAAGGTTTGCAGCACTGTGAAGATCTTTGTTATAGATAACTGAAGAGGCAAGTGCCATGAACAGAACACCCTGCCAGCATGGCTTTTTCTAAGATAGGCCGCACTGGTGTTTTAAACTTCACGTCTTGATTTCTTTTGAAAGCTTTAAAATAGAGGTTTCTAGTGTGATTACTTGCACTTTCTAAATTCTTAACTTTCTTCCTGTAATGGGGCTGTGTGAACTGGATGAAGCTAAATGTTTAACCCATTTTAAGAAACCTTACATCATTTGGGTTTAATTTGTTGAAATTTGGAGAAATTTGAAAACTTAAATGCATTTGCTGTTCCTCTAGCCCTTTCCCTTGTGCTTTACTAGAACCTCTCCTGCTAAATTTTCTTTCTGCATTTTCTTGTTCGTGAGATGTTTCTTCAAGATAACAAGGATCAAATCAGCTGTCTATTCCACATTTGTGATTGATGAGCACATTTGGTATTTTTGTAATTTTGTTTGTGAATGTATTTTGCATTTTGAGCTTTCTCAATAGCACAGAGCAAGCTGGGAGGAGGTATGGTGGCACAAAGGTAGGGGAGAGCAGGGTCACTTCTTTCTGCTATGGTGTCGGTTTATGCCAGATTAAAATGGTTGTGAAACTACTCTGTAACACGCACTGGTAACTAAAGAGCCTTGATACTAGAAAATGGGTCAGTTTCATGGAGCATATTGTTCTACTCTGAGTTTTGAAGTTGGAGGTTGTGTTAAACCACAAAAATACTTGGTTTCTAGGTTGTGCCCTCTCTTTACTGAACTCCCGTTAAAAGACCGTTTCTTCCAAAAGAAAAGGAAATAGATCCATGAGTCCCAGCATCCTGAGAAAATATTTTTCCATCAGGATAGAATGAAAGTAATTCTGCTTTGGGGGATTTTAGCTTCTGGCCACCTACTCTAAATATTTTTGGTTGTGCTTTGGCTCAGAGAGAACGTGGAACAGCATGGAACTTTGTTGTTTTATCCCTTTGCAATGGATTCTACTTTCTGATCTTACCAGAGAAATACAAATATACACAAAAAAAAAAAAAGTATATACTTCAACTGTAGTTTGGTTTCCATCTCATTGTGGAATATGTTTGTGATGCTTTTAGTACTGCATTCTCCTGGTGGCAATTCAGAACTTGAGCTTTCCCAGGATGTGGAAGTCCCTGGGCACGTTGGCCGAGTACAGGATTCCATAAAGAGAAGGCGGTACAGCAACATGCATACATGGAGTGTGTAAATCTATGTCAAAAGTTGTCTTCAGTTTCTTCCTAAATCCACCACAGTGTACACTGTTACACTTTTGTTACAGTCTGCTTGGTACAAAACAAGACCAGATTACACAGCTCAGAGGTAAAGAGGATTCTTGGAATAGGATAGGGACATCCTATACTCTATAATCCTGGGAGAAAAAAACAGATGTATCTGTGGGCAATTAATTTTTCGCTATTGCTTATAAATTGGATGACTGGCTAAGAATTTGGCCTCTAGCTCTTAAGACATTGGAAAGCCCTGTAGTTCTGCTTAGGACTGAATCACTACAGACCAGCCAGGTTTCATTCACAGATTAAGGGAATCTTCTTCTGCATGCTTTCTTCCTGGGAACCAGTGATTATTCAACTAATACATCTGCATTTTCAAGTCATTCTTGCAGAATGATATACAGATACTGTTAAGTCAGGAAATTACATGAGTGTACCTTGCGGGGTTTGAGTTTGTTTTTTTTTTTCCCTTCGAAAAGAATCTTTGGAAATTTTTGTATTGAGTCATAGAGATACATTTAAATTAGCCTGCAAGATATCAACCAGTAATAATTCCAAGTATATGTATTTTTTTTTCCTTCTCTGTAGCATAAAGGGGCAACAGAGGGTTTGACATTAATGTAAGGTGTTACATGAAAATCTTCGTTTAGAGTAATAGCATGTTTTCTAATTGGGGGGGAGGGGGAGGCAAGAGTTTGCGTTTCCAACAGAAGGATGATCAGAGGGCTGAATCTGGTGCTAGCGAACAGAGAAGTAAGGTGCAGGATAAAGTTTGTCCTGCTGACTTTATATGGTCATTCTGCATTGCTATTGAACGAGGCAGTCTCAGCTGCTTCTTCCCATTGCGCATGCTTAAGTGTTTTGGGCAGCCAGTTCCCTGGATGAGGGGGCTGATGTTTATTGGAAGCTAAAGATTTCTGTTTGGTTAGAGATCAAGCTGAAAAGTAATCTGTCTCCTTGGACTGCTGCACAGGTTTTAGTTCTACCTGGCAATGAGCAGCTGCAGGCAAGGGGAAGGGCAGGACTGTTGGTTTTATCGCAAGCGTAGACTTTTTATGTGGGCTTAAAGTGATTCTGTATTAATGGCCTACAGCTTTATAGCAAAATTCAGTTTTGTAGTTGTTGGTAGGTGTAGCTGGGGAAGAGGCTGGAAGGGAGTCAGTTGGTTTCCGAGTGAGTAGTAGGCATAGGAGGGAGCAGTGGGACTCGGGGCACATCTATTTGTGGTCCAAATCAATACAATTTACGTCTCTTGTTAGTACAAATGCGTGCTTTCAATTAATGTTATTCTTGGATGAAAGTACCGAGATACAAGTTTTCAAGTGAACCTTAGATGCTGCAAGCAGAAATTAATTTTAACAGATTAAGCAAAGATAACTTTGTTGTTGCTTATCTAAACCCAGAGTAGTATTGCTTTTAAATTTTAATACAATGGTTGTGATTTAACATCAATGTTGATAGCTGTAATCACAGTTTCTAGCGATTTTGCTTTTCTTTTGTTACTGGTCTCCTCAGTAGTCTTTCTCTGCTATTCATTATCTAAGAAATTCTCTCCTAATTAACAAGTGCTTGAAAAACTTTCATGTTGAAAAGTCAGAGTAAAGGTTAATTTAATTCTGAGGACTCTGTTCCATCCATTTTTAAAGCTATATGTTAGAAAACCTAAATTGATGTCCCTCAGCTAATTTGATTGAAGCTGCGAATTACTCCTACCTGTAATAGATTGTTTGTACAATCCTACATTAACTCAGTTATAAAAAAATATTCTAGCATTTTATTCGATTTTAGATATTTTACCCCATACGTGCTTAGGCTGCATATGCTACACAATTAAGGACTATCATCAGGTAATCTTAGAAGTCATACTTTGGAGTTGGCATGATTTTTTTTCATTTGGACATTTTGCTTAAGACAGAAGACTTACTTCAAAAACATCCATTTTGAATCCGTTCTTGAGATTCCATGCATTTCCATTCAGACAGACTGTTCAGAAGAATAAAAAGAATGTGTGCGGAGTTTTTTCTTTTTTTTCCTCCTTCCTTTTTGCATCTCTGATCAAGGAACTCTGTAAAACTCTCGTCTTCTGAAATCTGGAAGAATTATTTGTATTGTTCTTCCAAAATATTTGGACATTGGCATCAATTCTTTGTATTTAGTTCTGAAAAACTGATATTTGGGGAGTGGTGATAGTATTTTTAAGAAAAATTTGGCATCTACTACCTTCCTAAGTTACTGTCATAACTGTTTTAGGAAATAGGGCAGTTTACCTTACTAGAACTGAATTTCGAGTTCTGAATAAATAGTGTGAAGACTGGTAAGCAAGATTCTTCAGTCTTCATCATTCCTCTGCTCACAGCGGATACTTGAGAAACTCTTTGCTGCAGTGGTGAGGTGAACAAGATGCTGTTGTAGCTGAAAGGAACCCAAGGAAGAGGCTCAGGGGTAGGCAGGGTTTGGTAGCCAGCTTCCTTTTCTTTGTGTATTTAAACTGTCAACTTTCATTTAACACCTGAACCACGTCCCCCGGTGCTGTAAACTAAAACAATCTATTTTTTTAGCAGAGATATAGATACTTAATGTCATTTAGTTAATAAGTAGGTGTTGCTGTTCTTTTGAGTACTTTGCTGTATGAGACCTCCTTCCGTGTTCTTTTCTCAGAATTAATTAATTTTAAGGAAGTATATTAAATAATCTGTTGTTATTTTGTTAAATGATGCCAGTGAATGTATTTTTCATGGTTTGTGAAGCTTTGATATCAATTGATGGAAAAGTTTGGACTGTGGGGGAAGTTTTAAAGAGCTTATCACCAAACAATTTAATTTATAAAAGATGTCACCTCAAAATTGAAGTCTTACACATTTCATATAATTTGTATCATTAATAGGTGAACATTATACCAATTATAGGCAAAGCAGACAGCATTTCTAAAACCGAACTACAGAAGTTCAAGAACAAAATCATGAGTGAATTAGTTAGTAATGGCATCCAGATATACCAGTTTCCAACTGATGATGAAACCGTTTCTAAAATTAATACCATCATGAATGTAAGTAAATGACAAAAATGTTGATATTTCAGTACTAAAGCATCACTCTCTAATGCCGATTCATGCCTGTTCTTTCACCATTATCTTGAGGCTTATAGGTTTGTATGTAACAAGTGCGTTTGTTTAGTTTTCTCTCTCCTTAAAAAGCTTGTGTGTTTTGGGTTTTTTTCCCCTACTCGCAAATCTTCCTGTCCCTCTGCTATTGATACCACTTATTTTAAGAGGCTTTTTCTTTTCTGGCTCAGCAACAGAAAAGAGGTTCTCACTCATAAATACTTTTTCTAATTTCTGGATAATTAATATATAATTAATAACATGACAGATTGGCTTTGCTCTTTTCCTCAGCAAATACTACCTTACATCTGTTAGGGAAGATACTCAAGTGCCTCGTTTCTCCAATTTTCTCTGGTCTCTATGATAGCAAGTCTTCCATCTGCTTTTTGCTTTTATTTAGTACTTTCATTTGAAATTAGGACAAATTTTCTGTGGGGATTAAAAAGTCAGATACAATTCTGGCTTTTTTACTATTGTCCCTTCAGATCCTCCCAGGAGTTATGTGTCAGCTTCAACTAAGCTTGTGAAGCTAGACGTCTTTGCTTTGAGCACTCTGTCCGTATTTGCTCTTCATGTGCCTATGGTTGTAGATGCACGTACTGGGGTTTGAAAGCGGGGAGGAGGAGCCGGTATGCCGGAGTGTACGGCTCTGCAGTCCCAACCTCTGTCCCTTGTGCCAGGGAGTGAGGATGTGCAGGCTGTCGTTCTATAACAGGTCCTTCTGCTGTGGGGAAAGGTGGTGGTCTGGTACTTACCCCTTTCATGCTCTGCTAGTGAATTATTTTCCAGTTAATGATATTTTCTTTTTATTTGGTCAGTTGTTGTGGGTCAGCACGCAGGCAGTCAGTACCCAGCCTGTGTGTCTGGCCATTTGGCTGAGCCCGCAGCAGTAACCATACCTCAGGGTTCAAACCTGTGATCGTCGCATGACTGTTACTGGGGGTATGAACTCTGGCTGAACGCGAATCAGAGGGATGTGTTTAGAGCAGCTTTCTGTTTACTGCTGATACTCTTCCTAATGCAGCTCAGGATGTAGTCGGCTGCCTTTGCCGCTGGGGCAAACCTGCTGAATCAAGTCCAACCTGTTGTCCACCAGGAGCCCCACATCTTTTTCTGCAAAGTGCCTTTCCAGACAGTCGGCCCCCAGCATGTGCTGGAGCATGGGGTTATTCCTCCTGATGTGCAGGACTTGGCATTGCTCTCGTTTGAAGTTCATGAGATTCCTGTTGGCCCATTTCTCCAGCCCGTTGAGGTTCCTCTGAATTGGCAGCACACCCATCTGGTCAATCTACCGCTCCTCCCAGTTTTGTTATTGTAGCTTGACTTTTGTATCAGTAGTTTGACTAGCGACTGATCTCTTCAAAGTGTTTTTTGGTTTGAAACTGCCTGGTGGCTTTTCCTGAAATGGTGTTTTTTCCCCCTAATTTATTTCTGAAGTGTTTGCTTTTCAGTTCTGACATAAGAATGCTGAGAGATAAGACTGTATTGGTGTGACTCTTACAGGGGCATTTGCCATTTGCCATAGTAGGAAGTACGGAAGAGGTGAAAATTGGAAACAAAATGGTGAGAGCTCGTCAGTACCCTTGGGGCATTGTACAAGGTAAATGAATTCTCAAAGGTATTTTTACGAGATTGTTGTTGTTGAAGTATAAAATTCACCAATACTCAAAGGGGCTGGTATTAGCCACTGATGCCATATTGATTGTATTTTGGATCAACGGTTTAAGGAGTTTAGCAATTAATACTTGAGGTGTGCACTAACTGGTAGTTTCATTAGCACTGATGCATCCCTGGAATCAAGCTATGAGATGATGTATGTAATATTTGGGTAGGTTAGTACGGTGGCAATGCCTCTAGCACTACCAAATTTCAAAGTTTTATGACTGTCAATAAAGAAGAGGGAAAAAAAGAGAGAAATTTATCGTTATTCAACTTGAACAGGAAATCAGGACGTGTTGGAACATGTTCACCGGTCCTCACAGTTAGTGCTTCAATGTGTATATTAGAAATTATAAGGAAGTATCAGAGGTATAATTAAACAATGAGATACCTTTTCCTGGAAGTATAATTAGTAAACAAAATAAATGAAGCTCAACGCTGTTTAAAATATATTTTGACAATTTTGCTACTTGTGCATAGTAATAAAATCTTCCTCTTTTAACTGATTAGTGGAAAATGAGAACCACTGTGACTTTGTAAAGCTTCGCGAGATGCTTATTTGCACAAATATGGAAGACTTAAGAGAGCAGACTCACGCACGACATTATGAGTTGTACAGACGCTGCAGACTGGAAGAGATGGGCTTCAGAGACATTGGCCCTGAGAACAAACCGGTCAGGTAAAGGACTTCATGTGCAGCACTTGCTTTCAGCATCCATTCACTTCACATTTGGCTGTATCAACCCAATGCAGAGTAGGGTTCATACATACAATAGGTTTTCTAGGAGGGAAAGAATTGTGGGTTTTTTTAATCAGAGTAAGTATGTAGCTGTTCATTCAGTTATCTTCATGGAGGAGTATGTGGGATTATGTAAGCATTGCTTTTAAAGGCATACAAGCTAGTTGTATTTCCGAAATCTTTCTCTTTTAGAACAAACCCGGGGGTTTTCATTTTTGTCATGGAGAATGTCAATTTTCTTCAGGTACATGCACTTCATGCCTTTTAAATTATTTTCATTATATATTAGCATGCTGTTTTACTTTCTCTCTTAATAATGTCTGATTCTGAACAATGGTTTGGTTGGAATCAAAGTTCAGAAGGAACTGAAGCAAAAACCTTTACAAAAATCATTGGTTACGCTGTTGGCTTCCCACATTATCTGCCATAATAATAAATGTCTAGCCTTGTCAGGTCAAGAAATCTCTTGCTAGACTGTAGGAAGTTAATAGAGGATTCCAAAGGAAAATTAAGCAGAGGGTTAGAGACGCTCGGTTGTTTCATGTAGTAAAGCTGCTTTCTGCAGGAGGTATTTACCATTTCTATATCCAGTTTGTTTAATCTTTTATGTTCCCACATTATCTGCCATAATAATAAATGTCTAGCCTTGTCAGGTCAAGAAATCTCTTGCTAGACTGTAGGAAGTTAATAGAGGATTCCAAAGGAAAATTAAGCAGAGGGTTAGAGACGCTCGGTTGTTTCATGTAGTAAAGCTGCTTTCTGCAGGAGGTATTTACCATTTCTATATCCAGTTTGTTTAATCTTTTATTTCCAATTCTGTTGTCTCCCTCTCCCTCTTCCAACTTCCTTTGGTCGTTTTATGCATGGGACTGTATTTTGTAAGTAGTTAGAATCCTGATGGGGAAGAACTGATGCTTCAGGAGTTGTTCAAGCCTTCATGGTTTAGCAAAGTGCTATTATTGCACAGTCATGGTGGGAAATACGGACTTAAACCAGACATGAAAACAAAATACGACTTTGCATTAAAAACAGTTTCTAGTGCTTTGAACCAACTGGTTTATTTACTTCTTGTTTTACTTAGTGATCAGACTGTCTTTACCCATTCTGTTCTGGTAAAAATAACTGACTTCTAAATGGCTTCCCTCCAAACAGTTGTTTTTAGTGGCTTAAATTCTTTGCTTTCACCTGTATTTTGCACAGAAGTTCTAAGGCAGTTGCAGTTACTGTAACTCGTAGAGTGTTGATGGAGCAGCATTTCTTTCACTTTGACTAGGTCTAATTTATATATTGTTCAAACAATAATAATTAAACAAGATGAATGTGGCCAAGGAAGATGCTGGATGTGGGCACGTCTTTCTGAAGTCTTAATGTCAAGGCACATTTAAAGATTAGTTCATTTAGATGATCTTGAGCTGACCATGAATGACGACAGTCTCTTGACATTTCTCTTGTCTTAACAAGAAAGGAATAAATCCTTTTCACAAATAGAGAACCAAAGGTGAATGAGGCTTAAAACCAACTGAAACTGACCATAGACTTTTCATTTGGTTTAGGTTTAAGTTTAAGAACATACACTAACAGCTGATATCTTGTTATCTTTGTCTAGGGAAAGCTTTTTTTAGAGATTTGTTCATGGCAATATTGACTGCAGTACCTTTGGCTTTTCTGAACTTGAATTTCACAATGTACAGCCACCTCAAGAGCTAAATTATAAAAACAATCATCCACAGAACTGTTTTCTTCCATGAATGCAGGAGTTGTCTTTGTAAAACCCCTAAACAGTTTGCATTTTACTAATGGTATAAAGGGGCAGGTTTGTATCAGAATGTCATAGTATTTTACGCTTCAGAAGTTGGTTTAGAAATGGATCGCTTCATGTAGACACAGAAAAGCTAAGTTCCCTCTGGTGTGTAGTTTTTATGTGTGGCCCACTAAATGTCAGTTTATTGAGGGCTTTGTGGCAAGACAATACACTTAATAATTAGTTTCGGTAAACCGCATCTATTGAAAATGTCATTGTTTTGGAAGGATGAGAATAGGTATTCCACAAGAATCTAGAAAAATTCACTTTTTCCCATATTTACTGCAACAGGAAGAGAAAAGTGGGACTGGATCTAGGATGTGTGGTTGTCCCTCAGTTATGTGGCACAGTGAATGGCACTGAGGTCTGAAAGAGAAGGCATTTGGTCTTTTGGGAGAGACGTTTTATGATACCATAAAAAGGGAAGAGAATTTAGAGGATCTGTATGTAGTGTCATTAGCAGACTAATGTAGCCTTACCCATAAGATGTTTTATGAAGCTACTGAGGAAACAATAAAAAGTGTCATCCTCAGCCGTGTGATAAAAACCATCTCTCTCCATAGAGGAAGTTCAGTGCTTCCCATTTTGCTGACTTGTAAATTTAAATATCTTTCAGAATAGGGACTATCCTGTTCTTCTAGGCAAAAATGTGTTATTAAATTGTCATCCTCTTTGTCCTTAAAGATGTTTACAATATATACATATGGATTCTAAGAGCTGTAGTTTTAAAGTATAGTTAATATTGCATAGCAGTATATGACTGATGATTAAAATTTCATGCTACTTGTGTAAATAATGATCAAAATGCATGTTGAGAAGTCATATTTGTGCCTGTGATGTAGCTGTCTACATACTAAATTTGGTAATCTGAATTGGGTTATTTTATGTAAATTTAGAAAATTTCTGCTAGCCTTGAATAATTGGCTGATTTTACTGCACTGGGGTTTGTAGCATTTGAACATTGACACTTGAGTAGCTAACATGCCCTGCCTTTTGGCATGTCGTGAAAAAGCTGCCTGTGAAGTTCCTGTACCACTCTTTTGGATTTAAAAGTACGACAGTAGTTTATTCATCCAAAATTGTACGCCACTGCAAAGCAAAACCAGTAATTCTTGGATTTTCAGCTACCTTGTGAGATAGGTTGTGGGCAGACATCTGTAAAGGCTTTCACTCTTACATGTGAAAAAACATGTTGGCAAGCTTTATTTTTTTATGGGAAATCTGGAAAGATGGTTTCAGCACACAACGGAAAAATATACTTGCATCTTTATTACTAGGTGTGAGGAGGGAAAATAAAGATAGTAGTAGTCTGAAGTGACTGTCTTGTGTACACTTTTAAAAATACCTATTCCCTAATCCTATATTTTTTGTGAATTTGTGTCATAATAACTTTTTAATTTGTTTATTTGCAATTGCATTCTAAGAATTAACTTTTTCATTAACCAGATTTCCAGGGAAAAAGAAGTTTACGTGATCAGTCTGTTAGTCTCTCCCTAATAACTTCTGAACCAACTCTCCATTTTCAAACTTCAGTAGAGGGTTGGGTGCTTCCAGGGGATTACATGGTTAGTGTTCTCACCGCAGGAAAAGCAGACAACGTGTGCTCCTACCAGTTGTTGGCCAGCCAATGTGCATTTGTTGTCAGTAAATCACTACCTCTGAATGAAGTACTGTCTTTTGAAACTCTTGGGAGCTTGGCAGTACTGCAGTAGGATGAGAAGGTCGTGGGTGATCTGGAAGTAGCTAAGGCTACTGCATGTGAAAGATCCACGTGAGTACTCACAATAAGTAAAGAACATTTAGGAAGCATGGAGGGACAGTAATTATATAGTTAAAAAGGCGTAAGGATGTAGGCAGGACTTTGGGTATTACAATCATTGAGAGAATAGAACATAAAATCATCCATAGGAATTTGGGCTATTAGTTCTGCCGCTTTCGGGACACCTGCTTTATACTGGCATTTTATCAAACCATTATTTATTTAAATTGGATAACAATAATTAGCATAACTTAAATTAATGAGTAATTGGGAACTTACTTAATCTCATTCATATACCTTGCACAAACAATATACAAAACTTTTTTATGAAAAGAAGAGTTCAGTCTTACAGTGGGGTATCATTCCAAAAAGTCATGAGAATTACAGTCATGTATGTGCCATATCAGATCGAAATATAACATGTGGTAAACCACTCTAAAAATGAAGAATCCTCCATATGGTGCTTCAGGGAATAAATGGAATACTATCTAAGGCTAAACTTAGTCATATAGGTACAATTTGGTTTCCAAGCCGAGAAAAGCAGCCAGTCAGGAATGGGCTTGGAAAGCCTGTTAAGGCAAAATTTATGTAATGAAGTCAATGGATAGCAGAGTATTTGGGGGGATGGTTTATGCATTTTATGCAGTATCTGTTGGATGTAAAATCCAGGAAGTGCTTTTATTATAATTTTTTGATACTTAAAATTGGGATTTGCATTTCTTTGTTGTTGAAAAGTAAAGATAGACCTTTTTTTGTGTGGATGGTCTAGTCCTGCCTTTTTGATGGTCCAGTTATATCCATTAGGAACGTGAGTTCCTAGTTTCAGGTCAATCTCAGCAAGAGATAATTGCTGAGATGTCCTGAATGGAAAAATTGGGGGTAGTTGAAAACAGAAATCTAGACATGAAGAGTGCTTCCTGCCAAACAAACTTCTAAATATATACACACCTAGTAAGGTTAGACGTTTGTAAGGGAGGAGAAGGTTACTACTATTTTGAAGGTGGACATTTTGTAAGTCCATTTTCCAGTCTAAGCTGTGTTGTTGCTTAAGGGGACATTCTTGTTTTGAAAGAAGAAAACTAATAGGCAAGGGTCTGTTGAAAAAAGCCAAAGATTGATATTCAGGCTGTATGCTTGCGTATTTGGATTCTCTGGTGTTGATAATTCTCTGGTTTAGTTGTTTTTCTGTGCTCATAATTACAATTTATTCTTCATCATAATTGCAGTTAAACATAATTGTAACATAAACATCTCAGTTTCTCAATATGTGAGCAATCATATATTCCATGCTTTATTCCTCCCTGAACCTGGGATATTCAGACCTTGCAGTTCTCGAACAAAAACATGTTTATTTTTCAGTCTATTTTGAGGATGATGACAGAAAAACAGGAAGGATTCAGTAATGTGAATAAGTTCACATGTAGAGGAAGGTTGATATGACCCTAGTTGTCTTTTCTAAGAAAGGAAACCTAATATCTGAAAGGCTATTAGACTTCTTCCTTAAGAAGTCACGTGGGAATGGAGTTCATCTGACCAACTGCAGACCTTTGCATTTGAGCTAAATATTTTAACCTGAGTTAAATATTCAGTAAGACTGAACTGCATCCAAAATACATGTTTTTCATGCCTCCACTGGGAAAATGGTAATTATTTAGCTCTACCACGTCCTTAGTGTTGCTTAATATCAACTTACGTAGTTCACTGAGTCAAGGGACCATGCTAAAAATACCTGCCGCTAGTTAACTTTTAATTTTTTTAGTTTTTCTGATATACGTTAATTAATAGTCGAATGTTATGCAAAAAGTTACAAGTGTAGTTTTCAAATTTGAAAGCTTTTTTAAATTTAAATGAACAAACTGTAAAATACTGTGTAAATATCTGTGTTGTTCAAAGCGCACAGACATTGTGTTCCACTGAGAGTTGAATTCACTTCAATCAGAGTCTTTATTTATGAACATAACATGTTTGATTTGCATCTTTATATTTAGGCTTCCATGTTCTAAGTCTTACGCAGATAGAAAAACTGTGTGTCACAGCTATGCTTCTGTAGAAAGGTAGGTGATAGTGCTGTTATGAGCTATGTAATGGATTAGTAAGGTGTAGACTTTCTTCCCAATCCCTTCCCTTCGTCCAAAACCTCAATAAGAATACATTATTTAAATAATTATCTTTAACATCTTAATTTTGCAAGTGGTTTTGTACAGAGTATAAAATTATAGGGGTCCAACCCAGAAGAATGAGAGAACCTGTGAATTTGATTTTCATAATGTGCTGTATGAGAAGCAGCGAAACCAGTCTTCAGGTAAATGGAAAAGTGTGTTACTGTGAGCAGTGGATGCAGTAATGTTGAAAGGATTGCCTTAAGATCTGGTGAACCCCCTCCTCCTCAGACCTCCTAAAACCAAAGACAGTTTGGATCATTATGTTGCTGATACGCCAAACACAGAAGAGGAAAGTTGTTTTAATTTTATCTTTGTGATTTCCAGAACAATTCAGTCCAGGGGGAGGGGGATTTAAAAAATACACTTCTATTTCTCCTCTTTATACATGTAATTTAATTACTTAGTAAATTCAGTGTCTTCAAAGTTAATCTTTTACTAATTTCAAGACAAAATTGCTTTTACCTGATAAACTCGCTTAGGTTGAGTCTAAAGATGTCCACATAGTGCAACGAAGGTGTGATTGCAGCATGTTAGCTTAGTTTAGCGTAGCTCTAGCAGCTTTATTGCACCCAAAGGCAGCATGTTAGCTAGCAGAACTGGCAGAGCGCCCAAAAGTGTGTGTAGGAATATTGCTAGCACTTGAAAAACCTGTGCTGTAGCTTTATTGTTATTACATAGGCTATCTAAACTTCAAGATAGTGTGAATTAATATACCTGTGTGAAAACCATGCCCTCGTTTCACGTGGTAGATACAATTTCAGTTACTTCACAGCTGATAAAAAAAGAAACAAATCCAAAAAGGTTGTTCTTCCAAATTTGTTTTGTTGCAATGTATTGCTCAAATAAGATAGAATAGGAAAAGTGCTCTGACCTTGCGATCTTACAAACATTAAGTCTGCATGTGCAATTTCAAGACTATTATTCTCTCTCTTTAGATTATATTTTGAATACAAATAAGAAA
>NW_008795029.1:4071870-4081956 GCF_000699145.1 Aptenodytes forsteri
GCCCAGTCATCATAAATTTAAATCTAGAAGAGAGCTGTTTAAGCTTACTGTGGCTCTAAATCATTAAGTTTTTAGATGTCCTTTTTTGTATTTATAAACTTTTAATAAAAACAGTAAAAGATGAGTCTTAAAAAACGGTACAAAAGTGTGTATGTGTATTAAAAATATAAAGCATGTTTAAATACTTGATATATATTTATTTTACATCAGAGTGGAAGGCATGAGATACCTGGCAAAGGACAGTAACTCATGATAGCTGAGAAAGGCTGACTAGTCAGCACGCGGGAAGTGTTAGAAGAGATGAATGGCGTAAGAGAATAGCCCCAGAATAAAGAGCTAGAACATTATCCATGTTTTGATCCGTTTATAAGCCTTATGTCCTACAAGATACTGGACAGATCCTTTTGTTTTTGCAATAACCATTAGCACAGCTCTGATCCGCCAGTTCTGCCTCTCTGGAATCTTGTGACGTAGAGAAGATTGTGGTAAATGTTTTGTTGGAAGGACTTGTGTCACTAAGCAGGTATGCTTTTGAAAGGTAGTGGGCTCTTTGGTGTATGAGATACATATGTGTACCAGCTCCATTCCTTTTTCCCTGAAAAGCAGAACTTTTCCTGCCAGCATTGTGGTGATAGCAGTGGTAGCGTACACCCCGAAAATGTCAAACCTCCAGTAGTATGTGAATAAATTACCAGCATCTTTTAATTTGCTATGATATGCTTGATATGAAAGAAGTTTCTCAATTTCAAGTACCTGTTGTTTGGAGGAAAAACATTGTCTTGTGTACTGAAATGTCTAGTAGAGTAACTCTTTTTTTAAAAAAAGGGGAAGGGAGGCGTAGATTTAAAAGTAATGTTCTAATTACTTGCTGTTTTGTTTTGTTGCCAGATATTTGCTCAATGATCTGAACTAATTTACACCTCCTATATAATTTCAAATATAAGTGTGGTATGTATGCAGTATATTAGCTTCTGTGAGAGAGGATTCAGGAAAAAACAAGCAGTCTTGAGGTTTTGGTTGATGAATGTTGGAAAGTAACCCTGTCTTTTGGATGTTGAACTACTTAGGAAATTGTATTTCTTCTATATTAATGTAACTCTGCCATATTTAAATTTTGACATTACATAAAGAGAGTGCTGTATATTTTGAAGGTCCTGTTAGTTTTCCTTCCTTTTTCATACAGGAATAATCAGTTTGTTAGTTGTGTTAATGCTCCAGATGCATTGTTTTTGTAACGTCCTGTTTTAAGACTGAGGTTTCACAATGTGGAAATTTTTTTGGATTTTTCTGGCAATTTCGGTGTCTTATTAATAAGTAGCTTAAAGAAAAAGGTTCTGCATGTTGGAGGCAGAAAGTTATAACTCAGGTCTTTTAGAACAGGAGATTCCTAAAATGCTGTATTTACCTTGAAATGTAAATTGCCCAGGAGCTGTTAGTGTTACTAATTTTACTCAGGGCTGTTTACTTCAATAAAAATTTAGAAAGGTAATGTGCTTGCTTCTGTTTAGGTTTGTTTATGAATTTTTATGTGGGGAGCTGTGGAAATTCATATTTCAGATGAATATTAATTGTTTAAATAATGTTCCAGATTGTTGGTTTTCCACATTGAATAAAGCAGCGTGCTGGAGACTTGCTTACATTTTTGGACTTCAGTCTACAGGAAGCCTATGAGGCAAAGAGGCACGAGTTCTACCTTGACCTGCAAAGAAAAGAGGAGGAGATGAGACAACAGTTTGTGCAGAGAGTGAAGGAGAAAGAAGCAATATTGAAAGAAGCAGAGCAACAGGTAATGCCTCTCTGTCTTGAGTTTGCTGAGTTTTGGAACAGTTAAGTTCTTAGCGAAATCACAACTAGTTGATATTTATGATGTCCTAGTATTTTGAGGGCAGCAATGCTTAAAATCGAAAGCAGATTGATTACAGAGATTGATTGGATTAGCAGATTGATTAGACACAAGCAAACAAGAGAACAGGTCTTACGAGGAGCGGCTGAGGGAACTGGGACTGTTTAGCCTGGAGAAAAGGAGGCTGAGGGGAGGCCTCATCGCTCTCTACAACTACCTGAAAGGAGGTTGTAGTGAGGTGGGTGTTGGTCTCTTCTCTCAAGTAACTAGCGATAGGACAAGAGGAAACGGCCTCAAGTTGCACCAGGGGAGGTTTAGATTGGATATCAGGGAAAATTTCTTCACCAAAAGGGTTGTCAGGCATTGGAAGAGGCTGCCCAGGGAAGTGGTTGAGTCACTGTCCCTGGAGGTATTTAAAAGACGTGTAGACGTGGTGCTTAGGGACATGGTTTAGTGGTGGACTTGGCAGTGCTAGGTTTATGGTTGGACTCGATGATCTTAAAGGTCTTTTCCAACCTAAATGATTCTCTGATTCTATAAATGGCAGTCTCTTTTTGGAAGGAGGGAGCTTATGGTCTAAAGGCATTGGTGGATAGCTGGGACAAGTCAATAGAGTAGGAGGTGATATGGTGAAGTAAGAGAGTGATGAATATAATGGTTGCATGTTTCTTCGTCTTCTCTAGCAGTATGCTGAGAAAAATTGGTGTGCCATAGCAGCACAGTAGGTGCTTTTCATGCATAGGTTGCTCTGTAAAAACCAAGATTTCAGGGAAAAATATCCCATGGGTTGTTTTTCAGCCCAAGAGAGTGGGGCATGTATGTTTGTATGACCTCCAGGTTCAGTTATTAAATACAAGCTCAACCCTCACGTTGAGAGGTTTGAAAGAGGGGGGGTTGTTTTTGTTGGTTTTGTTTTGTTTTGTTTTTAAAATCTCATCTATTCCCAGCTGCCTTAAGAATATTTGGAGATGTGGAACATTTCTTGAATATGTTGTTGAAGATTTAGTCCTGTCAAGCTGGACTGGCAAAACAGGATCTTCTCATCTGCTTTCTGGCAGACTCTATCGTGGTCATGTGTATTTATATTCAAACAATGGTTTAATTGAAATTGGAAACCTGTGTATATTTATTAATGTTCTTTTCTGTACCTCAGTCTCCCGGCAAAGATGTAGCAGTTTTTGTGAGGTGTTCAGATGCATGTTTTAAATAAGAAGAAGGCTTAATACTTTGTTTTCTAAATCTGTTAAGTCCCCCATGCTACTTGTGGAGAAAAAAATCAGGTTCAATCTTCTCAGTATGAGGCTATCCAATTGGAAGAATACTTGGCCACGTTCAAAGTAGGTTCAGCTAGGTCTTACACAGTTTCTGTGGTACCCTTTGATGTTTTCCTTCTATAATTTATACCAGGCGGTTTGTGAGCTCTGCATATTGCAATTGAATTATGGACATTAGTTTTCCCAGTTCCTCATGTGGGAAAGCAATCATGCAGTCACTCCTGAAGAACATTTGTCATATACTCTTGCTGCCCATTCTCTGAGAAGTGTGTGTGTGTATCTGGAAACTAAAGAAAAACAGGAATTTCTGTTGTACTTAAGATTGCTTTCACATCCTTCATTTAGAGGAAACATGTAGGTGCAATGTGCAGCATTACCACTCCTGAGACATACAGTCGCTTAGGACCTTACTGTTTCTACCCTGAACGGTTTTATTGGTATACCTGCTTTCGCAATGCATCTGTTTCACTGTTGCAATGAAATAAATAAATGAATAGTATACATACATACATACACACACATTTATAAAATGTGACTGCTCTACTGTGTAAAACAGGCATACTGTTATATTTATAATCTTACTTATTTCTTAATTCCTTCTTTGCAAAAGATGGAAATAAATCTCTGATTTCTGTACCAGTATAGCGGCACTCAGATTGAGTTATACCGATACAGATGGGTACAGAAGCAGGATTCTAGGAGAGTTTATGTGTGGGGAGATGGGAGGTGAGGAAGGGTGGAGTGAAGTACCCTTTGGTTATCATGCACAACTTCACGGTAGGTTTAAACTGGTCAAAATGCATCTGGAGAGTAAAATCCATGAATATGTCAAAAGAACAACTAAAGAAGAATTACGGCAGAAAAGCAGTTAACTTCTAGCAGCCCACAGGTAACTCCCCCAACCAGACTTATTGTATGTGTACATATTAATATGTAAATGTAATTAATATACATACTAAAATTTTTTATATGTATATGAAAATACATACCTGTGTAACTAAAGTATGTATGATTCCTTGCCTACTTGGTTTTAGGGAAGTAGATTCTACCTGACAGATCCGGATTTAATCCTTCTGTTGGTAATTGTTTCTTCTCTAAAGGCCTCCTTATTTTTGGTATAATAAAGATATAGTAAAACCTAGTAGGAAATCTAATATTCACTTAGTGCCTTCCATGGTTTCCACCTGTACTTTGTGTGCAGTAGCCTGGCTTCCATGAGAACAATCTGATATGGATGATTATTCTTCTGGGTTGCTGTTTTTTAGTCTTATCAGTTTTGGGAAAGAACTGCAATGTCTTAGGACTTTTAACACAAGTTGAGGTAGGTTTTACTGTTTAATTGCAGAGGGTTTTTGTATTGTGATATCACCCTCTTGTGTTACTAGTTGGAAATATATTTTTTGTGCTTTCTTTAAACAGGTTCAGACTAAATTTGAACATTGTGTGCTAATGCATCAAGAAGTGAAGCTGAAATTAGAGAAAAAGAAAAAAGTTCTAGAAGATGAAATAGCTATGTTTATTGAGAAGAAAGCTAATGCTGAATTACTCCAATCACAAGCATCTGTCTCTACCCCTGTTGTTAGTTTGAAGAGAGACAAGGACCGCAAAAAGTAAGTGCCGATGCTAGTCATCAGAGGCGGGAATAAAAAAACTCTTCACATACCACTTTTAAAAAGCAAATTTTAGTAATCTTTTAGAAAAGGTGCAAACATGCTCCTATTCTGCTATGTGATAAGACAGAAGCGTGTAAAATACCCTCATGCTTGGATCACTGGCTCTAAAATTTACCTTTAGAGTAATTGCTGTGTGTTCTATGAGCATTCTTTCTTTTTTTTTCTCTTTTTTTTTCCATGAAGGAACCAAGGTTTTCGACTTGAACTCCTGTGCTTTGATGTCAGAGATGAAGAAGTTATGAATGTTCACGAACAGAGCGAGAGGGAGAGGGAGAAGTTAGAGAGGGAGAGAAATTCACCCAGGGAATTCCAGAAATAGTATTTGATTGCAGCACTCAGGTTTTGAATGTAGGATATGTTAGTTTTATGAAGCAGTCTGACTGCTGCTGTCCCATAATACTAGATGTGTCTTCCTAGTACAGATTTCTGAGAGGAGAGACTGATAAAATTGGCTGTAAAATTACACCGAGTGCAGAATATGACCTGATATAGATTTCACTTTCTTCCCTCCCACCCACTTCTTCCCTTCTCCACTCCCAAAAGAAAAGCTCGAATAAATTGTGAAATTTCAGAAATGTATTCAAAAGTAGTCTCCAGAATAACATGCCCAACTTCTTCATATATAAATATTGAATTGAATGTTCATGTATAAACATGAAATTAAATTGAATTAATTTTTGTTCTCCTCCAAAACCAGAAGTCAATTAATTTATTAATTTCCTTTCCTGATAGGTTACAACTTTACTGCAGATAACATTTTGTTGTTTAATATCTTACTGCACTTGAAAGCAGATTTGTTGGTATAGAAATTATTCATAACTGCTAGATTATGAAAAACTCTAGAAGCTAGATGGGTGCACATATTTCCACAAATACCATCAAGGCAGCTTTGACATTTTTGGGGTCTATGCTAGCAGCCTGCTTGTGTTTTTGCCAAAATTTGTTGCGTTTCAAGTAATGTTACCGAGTTCCTTTTCCTAGACTCCTTTTTCTGGAATTATATATGAAAGTGGAATTCTTGGTAACGGAAGGCATTATCTGCACTATTATGAGTAACTCGCAACTTCTGAAAATTTTTAGATTTGTTTTCTCTGTTTTAGCTTTATTTCTTCAGAGTACGGTATGGTTTATATGCTTGCTTTTGTTTTTCAGTTCCAGCTTTACATAATACTGATGATAGAAGAAACAATATTGATAATTTCTCTTGAGGAAGCGATGATTCACAGTGTGCTTTTGAAGGTGTTGGAGTTGCAGTTTCTTAACCAAAGGATTTGGAAAATACCTCTTGTTGCTGTGTGCTGCAAAAGAAGAATTTTTAAGCATGATCTGTACACGTACGGTGCGGCGATTACTGTCACTGCCATCATGGACTTTCTATTACGAGTCTGCTTTGATACGCACTTGCCTTACATACGTGTGGCCAACTTGCTTTCATTTTAAATGCATTGTACCAAAAAAAATGTCGCTGCCATAAAGAGTTCCATTCATAATATGAATGCTGTAGTACAAAAGTATTCAGTGAATATATCCAGTATAACCTTTCTAAAGAGTTATTTTCCTATGGTATGGTATATTAGTCTACTAAATATTATTTTATACAACTGTCGACATAATTTAACCATTTACTGATTTTGCTGACAACTTTTTGTTTATAGGCTTTTATGTACAAGCACTGTCCTAAATTTCAGATATGATCTTTCTAATCAAAATTTATTGATGTTTTTGCAGTGCTGTACTGTTGCATGATAGTTGATCTGACATTACTGACTTAATATGGAAAGTACCTATAACTTTTTGATGCTTGTGACTGTGGTGTTCAGTTACAGCAGAGGCTGAACTTTACAAAAACTATTAACTACAAGAGCTTCAGGTTAAAACAAGTTTAAAATGGTTTTTATATTTTCAGTAGCCATGATAACTAATGGGAAACTATAAGAGGTGGCGTTCTCTGAAGCTGTTTTGTGCGACTTTGTAAAAATGAAATACTAACTGGATAGAAATAAAATACATGGGTTTTGCTTAAGTGTTTCTGTTGTTCTGCTTTCTCTCCCTCCCACGTTATTAAAAACAAGGAGTAAGATTTCACATTAATCTGAAAAATATAAATGTTTTGCATCTGTTTTAAATGTCTTAAGTCATTTATTGATTGGAAAAAATAGGTGATTTGTGCATACTGCGCCAGAAAGGCAATACGACTTGCGATATACTTGTCATATACCACTGTACTTATCATAGAACCATACAATGTCTCAAGTTGGAAGGCACCCATAAGGATCATCGAGTCCAGCTCCCTGCTTCTCGCAGGGCTACCTAAAACTAAGCCATATGACTAAGAGCATTGTCCAGATGCTCCTTGGACTCCGACAGGCTTGGTGCCGTGACCACTGCCCTGGGGAGCCTGTGCCAGTGACTGACCGCACCTTCTATTTCACTCACCCAGTGATGCATATTATACAAGATTGTTTTCCTACAATTCTGTAGCAATGGGAAGGAATATATACCAAGATACATAAACCCTTCGTTGCCAGGAAAGGGTCAAACTGCTAATTCAATCAGCTCCACAGGCACAGCAGGCTGTAACATAGGAGGGAAGAGTTAAGAGGAGACACCCATTTAGCCGGCACGCTCAGCCAGCATATAACTGACACTTCTTTCAAGAGAAGAAAATGGGCCAGGGCCAGGCACCGTGATTGCTGTCTGATTGCTCCTTCCTGAGCGAAATGTAGCTTGGTGAAAGACTGTATTTTTTGTCTGGCTTTGTATCATTGACTGGCCCATTTGCATCTGTTTGATTAGAAACAAGGGATATGCCCTCCTTGAAGGAGGTAACAGCCAAATGAAAAAAAAAAAAATCTGTTTTTTTAACTGAGCAGTAGATTTGAAAGTGTTATCAAGTGATCCTGAGCAGAATGCAATTACAATTGAGTGATGCGTACTGTCAGCACTCACTTAGCCCGGTGTGGGTTATCCCAGCCGCTGGTGTTAGTTAGCTCAAGCACAGCTCTTCATGAGCGTTACAAAACCGCATCAAAAGACAGATTTAACCGCCTGTGGTGTGACCACTTTGCTGAGGACGAAGCCTGAGATGGTTAAGAACTGTTTGACCTAGATAGCTCTGTGCCTGGCCAGTATTAGAGGATGTGCCGTGCTTTGGCAGCTGGGAACCATGAATAGTACAGTATGGATACCACGCCTCTTGGTCAGAATCGGTTTACGTTCAGTTGCATGTGTTGGCCCTGCAGGACTCAGCCGCAGAACAAAACTGGTGCAGGCACCTGTGCAGGTCTTCGGAACAGGTGACAATTAAAGGGAGCTTGTTAGGTCAGTTGTAGCACAAAATGATGTAGCACAAAATGAGAGAGCTGGTGCGTTTTTCCTTTTTTCCCCTCATACTCATTTAAGCAGTGGAGAGTCATCTGTAAGTATGGGCAATTCCACAGCTGTTTTGTTTAAGTTTGCCTAAAGATGAGATACCAGATAAGCGCACAAGCGCACAGTCCAATGCAGTTCAGAGAGTTATAAAGGAACAGGTAACTATCTCCTGAAAGTGGAGAATTAATAGTGGTAGTAAACTACGGTGAAGCATATACATTTTTATTTATCTTAGCTATGTGCTTTTTAATTGAACACTTCAGAGAGGTTTATCCTGCAGATGAAATGGTTTCAAGACCATTTATTAAGGTGTCGTTATGGTACCTTCTGCAAGTGGCTACTGCGAGACTATTTACAGCCTTTACAAGTCTGAAGCCTTTACCTTTTTAGATCCTTTACTTAGGATACTTTCCATATATATTTTGTATATTTATTCTTAACTATATCTTTAAAATTACTTTGCCATGAGAAGACACAGCCAGGATGCATTAGTGGTTTTATCTTAATCTCCTATGCTAACAGTATAGCATCGCCTTCATATTTGGTGACAGAAACATACTTAGATTTGCATTGTGAAATTAGGTGGAGAATATACTGGACTTCAAAAATTAAGACCGTATGGACATTGGAAGCAAGGACAGGCGACACAGGAGGACTACAGCGATGCTGTTTGCCACTGTAGGGAGAAAATTTGTGCAGCCAAAGCTCGATTGGAGTTCAAGCTGGCCAGCACTGTGAAGGACAACAAAAAGGGCTTTTTTAAATATAACAGGAAAAGGAGGATAAGAGATAACATTGGGCCGTTCCTTGATGAGGTCGGTCACCTCACAAATAGGGACATAGAAAAGCAGAGACGTTTAATGCCTTCTTCGCCTCTGTCTTTAACACTGATGATGGGCCCTGGGACACCCGGAGCTCTGTGCTGGAAGACTGTGACCAGGAGGATGATAAACTTCCAGCCAACTCTGAACTTGTTCAAGACTTGCTGCTCCAGCTGGATGCACATAAGTCTATGGGGCCCAGTGGGATTCATCCCAGGGTACTGAAAGAGCTGGCCGATGTTATCACAGGACCTCTCTTTGTTATTTTTCAATGGTCTTGGGAGTCTGGAGAGGTCCCAGTTGACTGGAAGCTGTCAAATGTTCCAATTTTCAAGAAGGATAAGAAGGAAGACCTTGGTAATTACAGGCCTGTCAGTCTCACTTCAGTGCCCGGTAAAATTATGGAGAAGGTTATTCTGGGACTTACTGAAAAACACTTGAGAGACAACACAGTCATTGGTCATAGCCAGCACAGGTTCACGAGGGAAAAGTCCTGCTTAACTAACTTAATTTCCTTTTATGACAAGGTCATCCATCTAGTTGACCAAGGAAAGCCAGTAGATGTGGGTTTTTTGGATTTTAGCAAAGCTTTTGGTACCGTCTCTCACTGTATCCTTCTGGACAGAATGTCCAGCACACAGCTAGACAAACCCATAATACGTTGGGTGAGCAATTGGCTCATGGGTCGGGCTCAAAGAGTTACAGTAAATGGGGTTACATCAGGCTGGCGGCCAGTCACCAGTGGCGTTCCCCAGGGCTCAGTTTTAGGGCCAGTGCTCTTTAATGTTTTTATAAATGATCTGGACGCAGGAATTGAATGTACATTAAGTGAGTTTGCCGACAATACTAAACTAGGATAGGAGCTGTGGACTCCCTCTAAGGTAGAGAGGCCTTACAGAGACGTCTGGCTAGACTAGAGAGCTGGGCAATCATGAACCGTATGAAATTTAACAAGAGCAAGTGCCGGGTTCTCCACCTGGGACGGCATAATCCTGGTTATACACACAAATTGGGGGACGAGAGACTGGAGAGTAGCCCCACGGGAAGAGATCTGGGGGTTTGGGTTGATGGCAAGTTGAATATGAGTCAACAGTGTGCCCTGG
>NW_008795029.1:4082084-4101248 GCF_000699145.1 Aptenodytes forsteri
AGAGTGTGTCCAGAGGAGGGCGACCAGGATGGTGAAAGGCCTCAAGGGCAAGACTTTACAAGGAGCGGCTGAGGTCACTTGGTTAGTTCAGCTTGGAGAAGAGAAGGCTGAGGGGTGACCTCATGGCACTCTACACCTTCCTTAAGAGGGTCAGCAGCGCAGGAGGTGCTGATCTCCTCTCTCTGGTGACCAGCGACAGGACACGAGGAAACGGAGTGAAGCTGCATCAGGGGAAGTTCAGGTTGCACATTAGGAAAAGGTTCTTCACAGAGAGGGTGGTCGGTCACTGGCACAGGCTCCCCAGGGCAGTGGTCACGGCACCAAGCCTGTCAGAGTTCAAGGAGCATCTGGACAACACTCTTAGTCATATGGTTCAGTTTTAGGTAGTCCTGCGAGGAGCAGGGAGCTGGACTCAATGATCCTTATGGGTCCCTTCCAACTTGAGATGTTATATGATTTTAACTTATGGAAACACGAGCCTCTTCTGTTACAGCAACTTCATCATCTCTATATAGAAAGGAAAACACTCAAAAGAAAAATGACTAATTTTTCAAGACCTTTATGAAGATTTGTGTAATTCACATTCAGTGTATCACTGCAAAAAGTAATTTAGTGTAATTCATAGACAGGTAAATTACCTAACTGGATTTTTAGAAGGTACTGAGGCATCTACCTCTCCTTGTTTTCTTTACTAAATATATTTTTTAAAATCCAGACCCTAGAATCAAGGCAGCGAAACACTGATAGCTAGGTATAGATACTTGCAGGATTTTAAACCAGAAAAAAAGGCTTCAACAGGATTTTCGCTAGGGTGCGCTCGAAGAACATGGCTTTTGCTTTTGGGGAAAGGACTGTGGCACTGTCCAACTGTGTCACTGGCCCTGAGCAACCCCCTCTAGTTGAACCTGCTTTTATCGGGGGGCTGGAGTAGGTGATCTCCAGAGGCCTCTTCCAACATGAACGATTCTGTAATTTTGTAACTCATTTAGCATGAGCAATTTTTTTTTCACAGAAGAGAATATTAGCCTATTTTCTGTAGAAACAAAGCTGTAAGTGCAGAAGGCAGTACAAAAGTACGTGCAATGAGAGCTCTGAGCTCATGTGGTTGATTATATCTGCTAGGGCATTAAAATGCTGAAATCAGTCTTTATAATTTGAAAACTTAAGAATACAATTGCATCTCTCTGATCCAAAATCTTTTTAAAAGACTTCCCAGAAATGTGTATGAAAATAGCATATTTTTGTTGTTGGGAAATACTATTGAGTTGCGCCAGGGTGGTTTCTGGGTGATCATCCTGTGAGCCTTAAACTTTCTGAAAAAGAGTATTATGGAGCTGCACAAATGTCTTTTGGCATCAGATCTTTAAGTATCTCTTTATTTTTGGGGTACCTGTACTTGCGATCCATAAGTAATCATCTCTCTTGGCACTTTTATGTATCACAGTTTATTAGTGTAATTTTCATAAACAAGGAACCCACCAAACGAATGGTTTCAGAACTAAATTCTGTCTTCCTGCAGAAATTCGCCCTTCTCTGATTTTCATATCTAAGTGTGTAGGATTTGGATATGTTCCCATTTACATATACAAATCCATACATTTTTTTATAAATGTACATACAGAGAGAGATGTTTCTCACTCCTACCTGTCTAGATACGTGTATATGGATATACAGATCACTCACAACAAGTGAGTTAGCTAAGAGTGGTCTCCAGGCTATGCAATCCCTGATCAATTCAAGAGACTATTTTAGTGCTTAACCCTTGGTCTTGATGCCTGCCGGCAGTTTCTGCATTCCCTTGTGCTGCGAGTAGGAAATCTTTACTACCCCATTAGTCTGCATACTTTTGGAGGGGCTGATCCTTCCCACTGAGAAGAGACTGCGAGGCAGAGCTCTCGGCACCCGTAAGGTTTTACCCCTCTGTCCTCACAGGGTGGGAATGTGGAGCTAGTCCTTCCTCCTCAGGAAGACGTTAACTCCTTCACCCAAAGCTTAGGAAAGGCAGAGACCTTGGTAGTCATCACCCCTTTGGAGGGAAGGGAAAATAATTAGCATGTTTAGAAAGAGGATAACAGGGTGCTGGTATTTGCATAGCCTTTTTGGACTAGATTTTTCACGGCTTCTACTTGCAGCTGTTTTGTTGAGATGGTGGTTATTTGCTTAGTTTTGGGAATGCCAGGGAGGGAGTTCCATTCTCCCTTGCGCTGGCAGTGTGAAGGTACTTGGTCCTTTCAGCCTTCTGGGGAAACATGACGATCCCAGTGCATTTTGGTAGGACCAGCTGAGCTGTCTGATGAGGTGTGCAAGCAGACAGACACATGAGACATGCAGAACTCGTCATAACCTTTCCTCTAACGTTTGTTAGCCTCCTGTCACGCTGTTAAGACTCGTTTTGACTTGCAAGCTCCAGTGAAAATATCTTACTAGCTGCCATCTAGAAACACGGCAGGCAATACTGATGGACTGTGCAGAGGAATACGAAATACCAGTGCTGTTTTATGACTGTGTTCACAATAAATGAATGTCATCCAAGCTTTGCTCCAAGGTCAAATCATTCTATATCCCTAATAATTTAAAATGTATAAATGCACAATGCAAATACCTATATGGGAGAAATAATTTAATTGTCTATCCTGATGGAGTTTGAGATTGGCGTGTGTGTTTTGTCTCCAAAGTTACAGAAGTTTTTTTTCTCATGTTAGCTTCTCAAGGGAAAAAATCTCTTAGGCAAGTTAGAGTATCTTCTGACTGCTTCTCAATATTCAATGTATTTATTCTCACAAAATATATTAAGAAGTTGGAAGATACTGCTTGCATTTACAGCTGGAAAATGAGACCCGCAGTGGGTAGGGCTCAGGTTTTTAAGCATAATTAGATTTCTTTTTATTTGCACCTACTCAGTGAAAATGAGCCATGGAAGTAAATCCATCATAGCTTTTAATACATAGTTACAGTCACACAAGAAATCTGTGATGGACAAGGTATTTGGGTTGTCATCCTTTGCTGGTACTAAGCACGGGTCTGTGCTCCCCAAACTTGTACATAGTTCTCAAACCTGCTGTTGTTTTGGCTGATAAATAAAAGAGAGGAGCTTTTGTGGAGGGTGATCTATGTAAGGAGGAGGATGCTGCAGTCCGAATTCTGACTACTTTGGGTTAGGTTTGCATGAGACCGTTGTCTCCCTAAATCCTGGTAAGTGAAATGTAATTATGGTAGATGCAACAGCAGATTTCCCCAATAAGGGCTTGCATGCCAGTAATATGTTTTGAATACGCGGTACTTTGTCTGCGAGGTCAGAAGTGATCATCAAGAGTTTTACTGGATGATACAATGGAGTTTGTATATTGGCAGAGCTTATTGGATCAATAAGTAAAGACACTGCATTGTGAGCTGTGAATTAACGGTTGCTGCAAACAGTTGGCTGAGGTTGCTGTCACTGTAAGTACACAAATTACAGCCCCGTATGCTGATTGCTAAAAGCCATGTATGGAAATTTGCCTGGACAGGGTGTTTAAAAAACCCATACAATCCTATGTGCCTTTAAAAGATTATTTACAGCTTTAAAATTCTTATGAAATGCACTAAGATAGATGTTGTATCTCAGGACATAACACCCGAAGCAGTAAATTCCCTGCCCTCTGACAGAAAGACAAAACCTCCATGCAGAAGTGCTAACTTCAGTTTTTGGGACCTGCCTTGCACTGCCAGGCTGCGGGTGCGTTGGTGAGTTTGACTGGTTGGGAACCCCCCCCCCCCATATTTCCTGTTTGGTATGAAATGAAGTTGAAAAGTACTAAAAATGGCAAGCCACCCATCCAAAACCCTGCAGAGGAATTTACAGATGTGTGTGCTTTCAAATAAATTAATTTTACCCTAGCCAGTATTCAGTCAAGTTTTGAACAGAAAGACTACAAAATTATCCCTGATCTTGTAACTATGCCAAATGTAGGAGAAACAGAGATCGAGGTGTCCTCTGGGTGCATGTTTCTGGTGTCATCCTTAATCTGCTCACCTTCAATAGCTGAAACCCAGTTAATTACTTAAAGTTACTGAAATAATTTTTCAAATAAAATGTTTTGATGTAGAAGGTCAGAAAAAAATAGAGGTGAGACCAGGGACTTCTGTTTTTTGAAAACCAGATCTGTTTGCAGGAAAGACAGTTTTTAAAGAATATTACAATTGTCTTGGAAATGTAATTTCTTGAAAATTAGGAAGGAAAGGTATATTGTGATTGCTGTCAATCTGGGTTTCTCTGGATCCTGTATTTGGTGCATTTTTTGTTTATTTCTTCTCTCTGTATTTTAAAGCCCATTTTAGTCTAGTTTATGGAGGCTGCCAGTGAGGGGTGCTAAATAACCATCCTGGAGAGGCTGCAGCTCCTGGAGCTGTGTCCTGCTGCAAGCCAAAAATTATGTTTAAGCATAAAAACAAACCCCCAGGCAAAGGAAAGCTGTGAAAGCCCCACTTTATAAAGCCAAAATTAAAGGATCGTCAGGATTTTACTCCTCAGAAGCAGCCAGGATGGAAAATCCTTGGGCTGTTTGAAGCCTGTGAGGGTGCAGTCGCAGGAAGGATTCAGCAGCATGAGATGTGCAAGGCCGGATGGCGGGGATGAGGTCTTCAGCGTGAGTAACCTGGGGGGCAGAGAGGGGAGCTGCCAGGGCGGGCATGGCATGGTAGTAGTGAAAATCTTGACCTTCCCAAGGTGGGGAGTTTCATACAGTATATTTTAAAGCTTAGAGGTTGAAAAGGAAGACTCTTGAGATTTTTCTTTCTTGTCAGCGTGAGATGTGCAAGGCCGGATGGCGGGGATGAGGTCTTCAGCGTGAGTAACCTGGGGGGCAGAGAGGGGAGCTGCCAGGGCGGGCATGGCATGGTAGTAGTGAAAATCTTGACCTTCCCAAGGTGGGGAGTTTCATACAGTATATTTTAAAGCTTAGAGGTTGAAAAGGAAGACTCTTGAGATTTTTCTTTCTTGTCTTAGTTGTCAAATATGTGAGAGATTCTTTTGATTCGGACCAGTTTAACAGTGTATTTTCTCACTGTGCACGTTTTATTTTCTTTTAATTCTAGATATAACAGCATATCCTTCTTTTTTCATGTTAGCCGCTTGCTCACTGAATCTTCTGGTGAAGATTCTCAGCCTGAAAGCTGAAAATGTGCATTCCCTAAGTCCAAAAGAACGCTCATTGGTAATATACTCAGTGGTTTACATCCAAAAAACCATCTTTCAAAGTACAAACTGCACAGCTGATGTCCCTGCTGTGGTGCGTTGACACCGGCGCCGGAAGGCCCGTTGGCTCCGTCAGGCACCGTGCGGATGCTTGCCGCTTCCTTATGTGGTGCTCTGTAGCGGTGTCTCGGGCCAGGTTTGGAAGTATTTCAAAGTAGAGATTAAAGATGCAGATATAACCGGATAAGACAACAGAAAACTCCCTTTTTAGAAGAAAGGAATCCCTTCTTGCATATCTGACATGACTTCTTGTAGCGTTGGAGGGGGTGACGTCTGGTCCTCTTAAGGGAGGGAATAGGATGGGAGCATCGTTCCATTGCAGCAAATGGTAGAGACAGTGGAAGAAAAAACTCCTTCACCAGCTGAAAGTCAGCAGGAGGAGTATTTTCTCTTTCTGTCGGAGGCAAAGGGAGTGCTGGAGTCCTGGCTCCTAAATGACGGTTTCCTACAGGTCCCTGAAGAGAAAGCCTTTTCTTCTCCTTTCTGAACAAAAACCAGTGAAATAAAACATGTAATTTCATTTCATTCTGCACAAATTCCTCCTCTGGGCACAATGAAACATTTTGTTCTCAGGCGCGAGTGGGTCAGTGTGGTCTCAACACTCATCTGCTCTGTGAGGTTCATCCTTCAAGCTGCCGGAGAGGATTTGTTCTGGGCTCCTGCGCTAACGCCCCGGGCATCCTAATGATGCTCTGGGACAGACAGCATCCGAATAACAGCCCTTACAGCTGATGCTCTGGGATGAACAGCATCCGAATAAGAGTCCCGACATCCAGGCTAGGCAGCAAGGGACACTGCTCATGCCAAGTGGTCTGACTCCGGCAGGTGGGCAGGAGGGTGGCTGAGCCTCAGCCTCGCTTGGTGGCTGGAGGATCGTCCTCAGAGCCTGATGGGGCAGGTCCATCTTCACTCGGGAAGAGGTGAGGGCTGTCACTAGCTCTTTGCCATTCAGGTAAATGCCCCAATTGCTCAGCTGGTGGTAGCAGCGGAGGGGCTACTACCTTGGGGCTAATCTTCAAATAATTTGGGGATGAAAACTGAGCCTTTTGGCAAAGAGGCAAAATAATCTACAACTCCATCTCCACGCCTGCTGGTTCCCATTCAGGACTGATACCCAGCACTGGCTTGCTTTTTCTTTCTGTCCCTCTCCATGATTTCATTTGTGGGTCATGGGGGTCCGATGCCCTTGCCTTAGTGTCTGCAGCCTGCCAGCGAGTTGCTGACAGCGGGGCGGGCAGCCGTACGATTTACTCTGGAGGGATGCGACTCTACCCTGGGATTGCAGCGCGGGGACAAAGCTGGTTAACTGCAAGCTTTTGGTTCGTGTAGTGCAAATGTAGCACGGACAACAAGTAATGTTTGTCATCCTTTTGCAAAAGATTTGAACATAAGAGCTTGTTGACTGCTGCTTGGGAGGGTTTGCTCTTTGATTTATCAAATCACCACTTTTTTGTGCACTGTTGCACAGTCTGTCACCTCTGCAGCATGGGGCCGTGTGCCATGGCGCCCAAAGGAAGGCAGCAGGAGTGAGGAACCTCTGCAGTGCTGCGGCCACCCTCCCGGGGGCACCTGGCTGCAATGGAGCTGCCTGTAGCCCCCCACCCCAGGGCGGAGCCTGGGGGCAACCACCGGGCTCCCGTGGCTCTTAGCAAGGCAGGGGCTCTCGCCCAGGGGCAGGGAGGGAGTTCTGCATCCTTCCCCGCCCCCCAGATAATGCTATTGCAGCATCAACTATGCGGAAATTAAATACGGATCTCAATGTCCTTAAAACTGCAATATGACCCTGTGCTTTTAGTGCTGTGTAATTCCCGCTGAAAAAAGCTGTGCTCTTCCAGGCTCCTGTTTGGTCTCTCGCTTTCACACATGCACACACTCATTCTTCATCTCTTGCTTGCAGACTTATTTTAGCCCTTGCTTTCTGAGTGCCTCCTTCATGAAATATCTGTGGGTTTGATTATTTTCCCCAGGTACACTGGCTTGCACCTTCTCCGGGTTAAACTTCACAGTTATTCTTTGTCTGTACAGGGTTTGTAAACTTTTCAGGTCCTGTTGTATTATTTCTCTGTCCTCACTTGTGGTTGTAACACCTCCCAGCTCCATATTGGCTTCAAATGCAGCATGCTATTTTCTATAAAGACTAATAAGAAGACATCGACTTGATATCAACTTGGATATCTGCCAGGACATGTGCTCCTGACTAGACTGCTCTTCTGCTGTATGCCCTGAAGAAATGAAGCGGTGACAAGTCGGTGGGGTGCCTTGCCTCACAGCCAAGGGTGTGAGGTCGTGCCTTGTGCTCCTGTCTATGAGCACGGCGCAACCAGCTCTGCTGCGTGGGACTGGGTGGTCATTCAGGCTGGGCCCGTTGGTGTGTCACTGGTGTTAAAAGCTGGATTAGTCCCAATGGACCCACGAGGAGTGCGGGGATCTCCAACCCTTCCTGACCGAGCCTGAAAGCCTGATGTGATGGGGATGCAACTCTACTGGAGCTGCTGGTATCGGAGAGAGCTTTTAGCCTTTCACTGGTGCTTAGAGGTAACATACTAGCAGTATGACAGCGTATTTCCTTAGTGGCATGGCAGCCACCTGGTCAGGGACACTTATCAGGAAGCCCCTGTGTTTAAAATGTAGAAGTGGAAGGAGCTGTAGTTTGGGGAGAGAGGGGAGACCCAGTGCTCCTGAATTTGGGACTTGAACCTGCTTCCCTGCTCTTCCCTGGCATCTGCACGGGCCCTGGGATCTCTGCCTGTCCACGTTCAGCTCTGAAACAAGGATGGTATTTCCCTGTGGCCAGGAGTGCTGGAAAATAACATTTCTGGGCCTGATATGAGCAGCTATCAAAGACTCAAATTTTGTCATTTTGTAAGACACGGGATAGGCATGGTAATTACTGTCTCAGGACCAGGACTCACTTCAGGCTTGCACAAAAATTGAGTAGGCGGTAAGAGCCAGGGCTGTGGGCAATTACATGGGTGAGTCTGTGCATACACATCCATGATGAGGCTCTTTACTTCAGAAGTGAAGCACATCTTGCTGGATGCATAAAGTATGATAATTCACCAAATGGCAGATTAGAGCAGGAAGAGTGCTCATTTAGTGTTATTCTACCCTTATATTTTCACAAGGGCTGGGTTAATGTATTAGCAGCGAGGAGCTCTTTTGCGCTTGTTTCTGATGGACGTGCTTGTCCGCTTTGTGTCCGTACGGCTTCACAGGTCCCATGGTTTTAGAGGGGTGGAGAGCAGATATTTAGCTTCAGGGGCCACAAGGGATGAAGGACAGACGTAGGCTGGGAGCTCTCCTGGGAGGGAGAAGAGCTGAGCAGCGAACATCTGCATTACGCCTCCGCTCCCCTGGGTGTTAGTGCCGGGGGGATTTCGCCGTCAGCGCGGTCAGGCAGCAGTACTGATGACCGTCCCAGGGGAGGGATGGGGGAGTCCCACCAAATACCACTGGGGCCACCCATTTCCGCTTGTCCTGCCTGGGATTTTTGCTCTGCTCTGCGGTTTGCTTCTCTTTTCCTTCCTCTTCCCTGCCCCCCTCATAGCTTTGCTGTAGCCTTTCTGTTGCTGGCTGGGGCTGTCTCAAGAGGTTTAAGGAAGGGCTCGGTGTTGCTGGCCAAGAGCAGCTTGGCCAAAAGCAGCCACAGCGAAAGGAGATGAAATAACCCCCAAGTCTTGGTGGCTCAAGGGCAGCTGCGTGGATTGCTGGGTCCAAGCTCTGTTTGTGAAGGACCCAGCCCCAAGATGCTGCAGTGAGGGGGGGAAGCAGAAATGCTCCTGGAGACCCACCAAACCCACTGGTTTGGTTCTCTGGTTATGCAGGTGAGGAGGGATAAAAGCTCTGGACGCAGGTGCTGTTAGCCCTTGCTGCAGACTGCAGAAGGCAAAGTGCCGGCAGCGCAGAGGACACCCCTCCACCAGCCAGACTCACAGTCCCACCAAAGGTCTGCATCACTAAATAAGCCCGTGGTTATTCTTCATCTGCTGGGGGGTCCTGGTGTGTCCTGCTTCTGCACCATCGTCTTTTTCCTTCCTCCCGTTCGTCTTTGCCACGTGGGTTCCTTGTCCTGTGGTAGCCAGTGCGTCGGCTGTGGCAGCCCTGTCGCCCTCAGGCTGGAGCTGCACTCTTGCTGAGCATCCCCTGGATGCTGGAACAACCCCCACCAGCCCTGCGGCCGATCTGCTTCCCTCTGTGTGCCCCAGCTCCTGCCCAGCCTGGAGCAAACCCACGGAGAGGCAAAAGCGTGGGGTGGCCTCAGCAGCGTCGGGGTCGTGCCAGGGCCGGGCACGGCAGTGGGCGGGGGGATAATCTGAGCTCTCATCTCTCTCCCTGGGTTGAAAACACTTTATAAATATTTGAGAAACAGAAAAAAGAAGGAGGGGAAGAAATAAATTTGACACACTTGGAAAAAAAAGATCTATCTGGAACTAGGTTGCAAAATGTATTCAGTTAAAAATATAAGAAATACTTTAATAAACGCAAGTCAATATTGTAGCAGATTAACTTCTGAAAGCCTGAGGTAAAAACTGAGTTACACCTATTAGGATACGATGGAGATTTAAGTGAGACATTAAAGAGGGATGTTCTGAGTAATATATTGAATTTGCTGTAATTTTATTAAGTCAGAGGCAGGCCTGGCACCGTGCCTTCCTTCACTTCGCTACTGCATCATATACAAGTAATGTTTGTCATCCTTTTGCAAAAGATTTGAACATAAGAGCTTGTTGACTGCTGCTTGGGAGGGTTTGCTCTTTGATTTATCAAATCACCACTTTTTTGTGCACTGTTGCACAGTCTGTCACCTCTGCAGCATGGGGCCGTGTGCCATGGCGCCCAAAGGAAGGCAGCAGGAGTGAGGAACCTCTGCAGTGCTGCGGCCACCCTCCCGGGGGCACCTGGCTGCAATGGAGCTGCCTGTAGCCCCCCACCCCAGGGCGGAGCCTGGGGGCAACCACCGGGCTCCCGTGGCTCTTAGCAAGGCAGGGGCTCTCGCCCAGGGGCAGGGAGGGAGTTCTGCATCCTTCCCCGCCCCCCAGATAATGCTATTGCAGCATCAACTATGCGGAAATTAAATACGGATCTCAATGTCCTTAAAACTGCAATATGACCCTGTGCTTTTAGTGCTGTGTAATTCCCGCTGAAAAAAGCTGTGCTCTTCCAGGCTCCTGTTTGGTCTCTCGCTTTCACACATGCACACACTCATCCTTCATCTCTTGCTTGCAGACTTATTTTAGCCCTTGCTTTCTGAGTGCCTCCTTCATGAAATATCTGTGGGTTTGATTATTTTCCCCAGGTACACTGGCTTGCACCTTCTCCGGGTTAAACTTCACAGTTATTCTTTGTCTGTACAGGGTTTGTAAACTTTTCAGGTCCTGTTGTATTATTTCTCTGTCCTCACTTGTGGTTGTAACACCTCCCAGCTCCATATTGGCTTCAAATGCAGCATGCTATTTTCTATAAAGACTAATAAGAAGACATCGACTTGATATCAACTTGGATATCTGCCAGGACATGTGCTCCTGACTAGACTGCTCTTCTGCTGTATGCCCTGAAGAAATGAAGCGGTGACAAGTCGGTGGGGTGCCTTGCCTCACAGCCAAGGGTGTGAGGTCGTGCCTTGTGCTCCTGTCTATGAGCATGGCGCAACCAGCTCTGCTGCGTGGGACTGGGTGGTCATTCAGGCTGGGCCCGTTGGTGTGTCACTGGTGTTAAAAGCTGGATTAGTCCCAATGGACCCACGAGGAGTGCGGGGATCTCCAACCCTTCCTGACCGAGCCTGAAAGCCTGATGTGATGGGGATGCAACTCTACTGGAGCTGCTGGTATCGGAGAGAGCTTTTAGCCTTTCACTGGTGCTTAGAGGTAACATACTAGCAGTATGACAGTGTATTTCCTTAGTGGCATGGCAACCACCTGGTCAGGGACACTTATCAGGAAGCCCCTGTGTTTAAAATGTAGAAGTGGAAGGAGCTGTAGTTTGGGGAAGAGAGGGGAGACCCAGTGCTCCTGAATTTGGGACTTGAACCTGCTTCCCTGCTCTTCCCTGGCATCTGCACGGGCCCTGGGATCTCTGCCTGTCCACGTTCAGCTCTGAAACAAGGATGGTATTTCCCTGTGGCCAGGAGTGCTGGAAAATAACATTTCTGGGCCTGATATGAGCAGCTATCAAAGACTCAAATTTTGTCATTTTGTAAGACACGGGATAGGCATGGTAATTACTGTCTCAGGACCAGGACTCACTTCAGGCTTGCACAAAAATTGAGTAGGCGGTAAGAGCCAGGGCTGTGGGCAATTACATGGGTGAGTCTGTGCATACACATCCATGATGAGGCTCTTTACTTCAGAAGTGAAGCACATCTTGCTGGATGCATAAAGTATGATAATTCACCAAATGGCAGATTAGAGCAGGAAGAGTGCTCATTTAGTGTTATTCTACCCTTATATTTTCACAAGGGCTGGGTTAATGTATTAGCAGCGAGGAGCTCTTTTGCGCTTGTTTCTGATGGACGTGCTTGTCCGCTTTGTGTCCGTACGGCTTCACAGGTCCCATGGTTTTAGAGGGGTGGAGAGCAGATATTTAGCTTCAGGGGCCACAAGGGATGAAGGACAGACGTAGGCTGGGAGCTCTCCTGGGAGGGAGAAGAGCTGAGCAGCGAACATCTGCATTACGCCTCTGCTCCCCTGGGTGTTAGTGCCGGGGGGATTTCGCCGTCAGCGTGGTCAGGCAGCAGTACTGATGACCGTCCCAAGGGAGGGATGGGGGAGTCCCACCAAATACCACTGGGGCCACCCATTTCCGCTTGTCCTGCCTGGGATTTTTGCTCTGCTCTGCGGTTTGCTTCTCTTTTCCTTCCTCTTCCCTGCCCCCCTCATAGCTTTGCTGTAGCCTTTCTGTTGCTGGCTGGGGCTGTCTCAAGAGGTTTAAGGAAGGGCTCGGTGTTGCTGGCCAAGAGCAGCTTGGCCAAAAGCAGCCACAGCGAAAGGAGATGAAATAACCCCCAAGTCTTGGTGGCTCAAGGGCAGCTGCGTGGATTGCTGGGTCCAAGCTCTGTTTGTGAAGGACCCAGCCCCAAGATGCTGCAGTGAGGGGGGGAAGCAGAAATGCTCCTGGAGACCCACCAAACCCACTGGTTTGGTTCTCTGGTTATGCAGGTGAGGAGGGATAAAAGCTCTGGACGCAGGTGCTGTTAGCCCTTGCTGCAGACTGCAGAAGGCAAAGTGCCGGCAGCGCAGAGGACACCCCTCCACCAGCCAGACTCACAGTCCCACCAAAGGTCTGCATCACTAAATAAGCCCGTGGTTATTCTTCATCTGCTGGGGGGTCCTGGTGTGTCCTGCTTCTGCACCATCGTCTTTTTCCTTCCTCCCGTTCGTCTTTGCCACGTGGGTTCCTTGTCCTGTGGTAGCCAGTGCGTCGGCTGTGGCAGCCCTGTCGCCCTCAGGCTGGAGCTGCACTCTTGCTGAGCATCCCCTGGATGCTGGAACAACCCCCACCAGCCCTGCGGCCGATCTGCTTCCCTCTGTGTGCCCCAGCTCCTGCCCAGCCTGGAGCAAACCCACGGAGAGGCAAAAGCGTGGGGTGGCCTCAGCAGCGTCGGGGTCGTGCCAGGGCCGGGCACGGCAGGGGGCGGGGGGATAATCTGAGCTCTCATCTCTCTCCCTGGGTTGAAAACACTTTATAAATATTTGAGAAACAGAAAAAAGAAGGAGGGGAAGAAATAAATTTGACACACTTGGAAAAAAAAGATCTATCTGGAACTAGGTTGCAAAATGTATTCAGTTAAAAATATAAGAAATACTTTAATAAACGCAAGTCAATATTGTAGCAGATTAACTTCTGAAAGCCTGAGGTAAAAACTGAGTTACACCTATTAGGATACGATGGAGATTTAAGTGAGACATTAAAGAGGGATGTTCTGAGTAATATATTGAATTTGCTGTAATTTTATTAAGTCAGAGGCAGGCCTGGCACCGTGCCTTCCTTCACTTCGCTACTGCATCATATGAGTGCTTGGTGTTGTCAGTAGAGGGAAAGGAGCGGGCACCAAGGGTGAATTTTTAAATTCATATTATCACAGTTTGGCCCAAGGAAAGGCAGTGGCTTAAAGGGGCTAAAATCAAGCCTGAAACCCATCTAAATAGAAAACAGACAATTTTTACATCTGCAGATGATTATTGGCATTGCTATCCAGCACCCCAGAAACAGATTAATGTTTAAATTACAGCACTGTGCTCAGTATAGGATGGTAGTTTTAGACTTGCTACAAAGGTCTTTTGTGCTGCACTCCTCTTAAAAATGTTATTTTAGGGTCTCCTCAATTCAGTTACGGTTGTGCTCAAGCCATTAGAAAAGCCCGCGCTGCCACGTTACCTCCCGTATGGTGGCAGAGGGACGCGGTGCGGAAACAAAGAAAAACTCTAATCTGCGTCGAGCCATAATGAAACTAAATTTTGCCTTAACTGCGTTCAGTTCTTCTGCTGTTGCTGTCGCATGCCAGAGGCTTTTTTTCCTAATTGAAAATGATAGCTCCCTGGCTGCCGGGGAGTCATGTGGCAACCTTTTATTGCCAGGTGGATTATGTGCCCGCTATATTTCACACACTGCCTGGAGAAATGCGGCAGATTTTATTGATATGAGGGACAGTCCCTCATCCTTTTTTTTCCTCTCTCTCTCTCTTTCTCACGCTTGTGTTCTCAGTGCAGCTCATTTCCAGTTTTATTAACATCTGGGATGTGGTAGGAAGGCTTCAGTACAAAAATTAGCGGAGAGCTCAGGAAGAAAAATTCCCTGATGCTCGGATTACAGGGATGCGCACATGTATGCTTCCACTATTTTAGTAAAGGAAAATTTGGGAGGGAAAAAAAAAAAAAATCCCCTGAATTTGTTTGACCATGAAAAAGTTAAAGAAAGTCCATATGTCCTCAAAAAGGTTAGTTTAGTCTATCAAGCTGAGGAGATTAATGAAAGTGCAAAAACTAATATAGTTTCAAAACTAAGTCAGCTTTAGAAAGCAAGATAAAGCTAATGACAAAATAAATCACTTTATAACCATTTAGCAAGAGTGGTTTATGACTAATGAGGTACTGGGTGGGTGTCCCTTTCCAAGCTGCAGCCGTGCCTCAGCGAGGGTGGGCCAGCAGCTCCCTCGTCCCTTGGTCACCCACTGAGATTGCATCCTTGCATCCCGCCAGGGCTGCGCCGAGCAAGGGGGGGAGGCAGCGCCGAGCATCACTGGCCACGGGCAGCAGGGCTGCGGGACAAACCTGCACCGCTGCAAGCCTCACCGGCACTGAAAGCAGCAGGACACTGCACTAGGGGGTTTCCAGAGTGCAATTTGCTTTGCCCACTGCTGAAAGGAGCAGCCTTTTCTGCACGACAGAAGTTGCTCTGCATCTGCGTGAACCTGAAGTAGTTGGTGAGAAAATGGGACGACCTGGGTAGCTCCTCCTCAAGCTACGGCCTCCCCAGGGGTGACCCTCGCCTGCACCCCACCCCACGGCCCGGGGGGCGCTTGGACACCTACATTTAGCTGTCCTAATTTTGGACTGAGTCCCCCCCCAGGGATCACCTGGTTCAGTTCCAGTAAGTCTCCAGTAAGAGCTGAGCCCTACCTGCCGGCTGCGTCTGGGCTCGCAGGTGTCAGCAGGCATCTGACCCAGCGCCGCCCGGGGGGTCTCAAACGCTGACCTGCATCGCACCCCACCGCTGCCCGGGGTAGGCACAGGGAGGGGGCAGGAGGGAAGAGGCCACGTTATTGATAGATGAGCCCCATCCGAGCACTCCTGGAGCTGGGCTGAAGTGCTACGGGCTGCTCCGGCCCTTCCTGCTCATGCTGAACCTCAGGCATTGCCTGCCAGCGCTGCAGGGGTGGTGGGAGATGCTGCCCCACCAGCCGCTCAAGTATCCGGCAATGTCTAAGGTGGCATTGCTTCAGGCACCAGCCAATACGGAAGCGGTGATGAGATTCTTCAGATCCTTGGGACAACCTCCTGAGCTGCTGGCCCCCCTCCCAGCACAGTGGCTGACCCCCGGGATGGGGGACATGGAGCCTGGAAGGTGCCTCGGGCACTCGCTGTCTCTCTCTGCTTTGTATAGATAACTGAACGCCCGCTGGAGCAGCAACTGGCGACCTGATCCTCCCCACCCCAGTTACCCTCCCTCACTTTCTTGTGCTCTCTCTCTCAGCTAATGAATATTTATTTAGACAAAGTGAAGCACTGCTTTTAACAAATTGTCTTGGGCAAAATTTAGCATTAATTGGGTATGTGTTTCCAGAGCACTTTACTGTCCTCTGCTCAGGATAAATGGATGGAAGTGCAATATTGCAACGACTCTTTGTATTAAGCTGTGGGAAATGCTCAAGAATACATTTTTCTGCCTTTAAATCTGAATGAACGCTGCCCTAATTAATGAAGGGATCTTCTGTGAGGACTGGAGAGTTGAAGGAAGGAGGACTTCACTTTTTGCTTCATTTTCCTTTTAAAGTGCCTGTTCCAGAGTCCTCTGACATTAATAGAAAGTTTGGGCATTGAATCATTTCTTAAATGAATCCTATTGCTGCATCTCCAAACTGGTGGGAGGGCATCAGAGGAAATCCAGAAGCTGCCAGAAGGGCCATGCCCTTCAGACAAGGGAGTCATTCGCAGCTCAGACCTCAGGGTAGTTTCCTTCCAAGTTCCCGGTGGACATCTGAAACTCTTGCAGCACAACCCCCTCTATCGCAAGCACAGGTAGCCCTGGTCCAGCTTAAATAGCATCAATCAAAGTGGCACCCAGCGCTGCAGCACCGTAAGAGCTCAGCAAGCATGCCTGGCTCTTTTAGGGGCTGGTACTAAAGTAGTGAAGGTGATATGCATAAATATATGTGTATATACATATATATATGTGTGTGTGTGTGTGTTTGATGTGTATATATATATTTATTACAGTAGTGAAGGCAAGACCCGTGGTGTTTAACTTGTGCAGCCACCTGCACTGACGGGTGTAGCTCTCTGCTGGCAGAAGCAATAACCGCCGGCTTTCCTCAACTTGCCCACTCACAAGAGCTGCAGGTTAGCAGCCATGTCATCAAAGCCTTTTCAAAATCACCTGCTGTATTTTCTAACAACAGTAAGTTAAACAGGCCCTCATTAATTGGCCGAATTTGCAAAACTGGCCTTAGTCCTTCTTCTCCCGTGGTACGATAAGTCCCTTTCGAGGGATGCCCTGGCTGGTCCCTAAAGGTCTCAGTCACAGGAGCAGAGCTGGTGGGTGAAACCGAAATCCCGGCTGCCCCCTGAGCAGCGGGCAGAGCCCTCCTAGATGGGGCTACAGTCTCCACTGACTGATTTCCCTTCCTAAAAGTCCAGATTACCACAGCCGCCCCGGGTGTATTCACTTGCTTTCAAATGTCCTTTTAACCATAGATTTGGGTGAGTTATTTGGCTGTTCTACACCAAAGGGTCTGAGGGCCTGACAATTTATACACACACAACTTGTGTCACTTTTACAGATCTATTGCTTTTTTCCTGCGCATTTTTCTGCATGAGACATATTTAAAACGGAAAATAAAAATAACACATTAATCCTTTCCTTCCTCTGCCTCCCAGATGAGCGACACTGTTGGAGTAAACTCAAAACCATTCCTGAATTTATGGAGAATTGCAGAAACCTAAATCAAGCTCCGAGAAGATTAGATTACAAACTTTCAGTGGAAAAACTTCAGGGAAACTAATTGTGCGAGTTGCTGAAAGCTTCGAGTTGTTGAACCCCCCGAGCTGCTGCAGGCACCTCTTCCCTCCAGGACAAGAGTAAAGAAAACTATTGCCTGCCTTGTGGAAAACGCCAGGTGGTACAAACGCCATCGCAGATCTCATGCCCCCATGGCCAGCTGCTGCGGACGCCAGCCCCGGCGCGCCGCCCAGACGGTGCGCTGCCCCGGTACCCACCGCGCCAGAGGCACCCGCCAGCGCTCACCCCAGAGCTCGGCACGGTAGCGTGGAGTAACGTGCCAGAGCGATGTGCCGAGCGGGTTTGAAGGCTTTGACTTTTGCAGTAACTTTTTTTACAACCAACCAACCAACCGGCACAAAAGTTGCTGCACATCCAACCCGGGACAACCAGCTAGAGACGTAACGCCCAGCACGTGGTGGCCTCTCGGGAAGCCGATGGTGTCGGTTGTATTTCATTTTTCAGATGTGTCCTGTAACTGTTCCTGTGTAAGAGCGTTGGAGATACCTGGGCAATGCTGCCATGTATAAACCTGCTAATCTAACGAAGAGAAATAGGCCAGGAGTGCAGCAAATGTTTTTCTGCCTCTCCGAGCCACCGCAATGTGTTTTGTCAGAGGAGAACAAGCTGGGAGCAATAGATGTAACAGGATTAAAATGGTGGCTGCTCTGTCATTTTCCATGCTAACCTGGGTGCCTAAGAATTGCTGCAATATGGCTGAAATGCTGCTGTGATACATCTTGTTTAAAAAAGTGATTTGTTAAAAGAAAACCCACATCAAATATAACTAAGTCTGTAGTAGCAGGCTGTGTAACTGTGTAAACACTGGCCCCACAGTTAAACCGTCACACATTTTGATAGCCTTTAGAAACTGAAAGGGAATTCTCGCCCCTCTCTGCATTATCATACAACCTCATCAGAAGATAAACAGCCTCCTTACCCCCAAATATTTTGCAATTTGCATTTAGATTGTTCAGTGCCAGTGTTCAGGATAAGATACTTCCCAGTTCTGTCAAACAAAACCTGACTGTCATTTAGCAGCATGGCAGTCAATTTATGTTTCCATTAATGCAGATCCCAGGCAATTATCTGGGGAGGGGAAGGGGAAAACCTTAACAAATTGCCCCCCTGTCTGCTAGGTTTATTTTCCAGTGGGCAGCTGGATGGCAAATTCAACATGCCCATGAGGAAGAGCAAGTGAATGCCTTTCTGCTGTTGCTGGGGAGAAAGGAAAGGTGCGGGGGGCAGCTCACAGACCCCTCGGCTGTGCAGCATCACACCCAAGAGTCAGCCCCGAGCACTTCACGGAGGCAGTGGTGACGTGGGGCAGGGTGCTCACACCTGGGTCAGGAACAGTGGTGGGGACGTGTCAGGCTTCGACTCCTAACCTGATGCAGCGGCAGAGCTGGAGCCAGAGCCCCAGTGGGTTTCCTTGGGGCTGGTGTGGTGCGTGTCCGCTCAGCAAGTGGAGATGCGCTGCCACGCACTGCCCTGTCCTCATAGTCCCCTGGGCTGTGCCTGCACCCTCCTCGGGGACCCTGGCCCCCAAGCGCGCGTTGTGGTCCTGCTTGGCCGGGTGGGATGGCAGAGCACATCCCCTCCTGGCAACGGGACTGCCCTGCACTGCTGCCATGCACACCCCTAAACTGCACTCCTGGGGCCTGCCGGGGGGTTGCACGCACCAACATGACTGGCATCAGCTTTACCAAGCTCTTGTGCAGATGGGAAATGCAAATTTAATACGTTTTCCTTCTCTGACAGTAGGTTGAAGGCACTCCTCCCTTCCCTCCTGTCTAAATGGCCTCATTTTTCCTCTGCCCCATCACTTAGCGGTGCTCCCTATCACTGCTGTGCTCCCCACAGGGAGCCCATGGGTGACAGCAACCTCACTGCCGAAGGCAGCTCTCCCATAGCTCACCCCCATCTTTTGCTGGGATGCAGCTGGCACCTTCCCCAGCTGGGCAGTGCTGATGGCACTGACTGAGCCCGGTGTTTCCCTGGGCATGGTATTTCCCTGAGCACAGCATTTCCCTGAGCACACTCAACCCTAACTAAAAAGCCAGGCCCCCTTTCCAATGCCCTGTCTGAGGGGGGACGGGCAGGTACCACTGGGGCGGCCCCACTCCCTGGCTGCTCTCCTTGCTTGTGGGTTTTTCAGCACTCCCCCCCCCCCCCCCCCCCCCCCACAGCGGCGCCATCAGCGCAACCCACCCACACAC
>NW_008795029.1:4101376-4107503 GCF_000699145.1 Aptenodytes forsteri
CCCTTGTTTTTGGTTTTACAGCCCCCCCCCCCCCCCCCCCGTCTACACAGGAGGTTGCAAAGCTCGTAATCCTGCATGCAAGACTGTTTCTTCTGCATTTGCAAAAACACTGCGGCGTGTCTCGGCTGGTGCGAAAGAGCCATTTGTGTTGGAAACACCTTTTAGTCACTCCCTTGCCAAGTCGGTGGGATGCTGGCTGTCTTTCCCTGGGGCTGCGGGGGTCTCCGTGGGGTGGGAGTGACGAAGAGAGCCAAGTGGGGATGGGCTCACCTGCAACTGAGCTGTACCTATAAACACGGAGGGGACACGCAGGTTGTCTGCCACAGCGTGCTGCTGGGAGGGTTGGGGGGCAAGATGACCCCCCTGGTGCAAGCCCCTTGGTGGCCTGGCTTGTGGCACCTCTGCAGCAGCGTAGGGCAGGTGGTGCTGCTCGGCGGCTGAGAAAAATCCTGTTGTTTTCTGAAGGGAGGGGAGACACCCGCACCCCAGTGATTTGAAATACATCTGTGACTGGTTGGAAAGTTATTTTTGCTACATGAAAGGCTGGGATGCGAGGACAGGGCCTTCTCCAGACTGTATCACCTCTTGGCTTCCCTGCTAGTACAGCTCATTTATTTGGTTTGGCACCGACTAACCAAGCCATGTAGCTGCCAGGTTCACCATGTTATAAGGAGCTGCTAATGTCAGGAAGAGCTTTTGGCCACAGGAAAGCCCTGCAGATGTTGTCCAGGTGGTTCTGCTCTCCATGAGCGTTTAGGAACAGTCAAGCTGTGTAACAATTTTACAATGATTATTCTTCTTTCAAAACATGACTGGGATTCCTACCAGGTGCTGGAGCAGGAGCAAAGGGTGGCATGCAGTGCGAAGGCTGGGTGAGGTGTGCGGTATGTGCTGGCAGCGTGGGCCGGAGAGGTGCCAGAGGAGCAGGACCCAGCGAAGCATGGAGGGGACCGGCACTCCAGACCAGCTTGGAAATAGCTGGCAGGCTCCTCCGTGCGGCATTTTGCACTACACTGCTTGTCAGGCAGGGCAGCGGGTGACGCCAAGCAGTGGGAGAGTTGTTGCCTGCCCACGTTCAAATTCTTGCGGTTCCCACCTTTCAGAATTTTGAGTCAGGATCCAGCTGAGGCAAAGAGAGACTCGTGTCACCTTGCTGGAGGGGTGGCTGCCTTAAGCAAGCCCATGACAAAGGCGCCCTGGTGAGCTAGCTGAGCGTGGCTCCTCCCTGCACTACACGCTCCCGAATGGGGCAATGAATCGCCACCTGCAGGTGCCTCTTCCTCAAAGGCATCTCCCAGCCGAATCAAGGCAAACACATCCAGACCCAGTGCATGCTCCGCCTCCAGACGCTCCGCACCATGCTGCTGAACAGGAAGCTCAGGCCACGTGCAAAAATGGGCTTACGCCCCTCACCTGAGCTAGGGGGGTGTTCGGATGCCCAGGGTACAACCTGCTCCTTCCCTCTCTCCCGGTTCCTTGGCTGTACGTAGACTGGAGGACATGTGGACCCTGCCGGCACTGTGCCCAGGCCAGGGGCAGGAGGAAGGGGGTCTTCCTCTGCCCACAAACCTGCTCAACCCACAAGGGGACCTCCGAGCACCCCTGAAGCCTGCTAGCAGGATTAGAGGCTGCTCTTTTCCTTGCAAACGCTTCTGCTGCTGCATCCCCTCCCAGCCTCTCTGGCATAGCCTTGCCCTCGCTGCCTTACTCCCCCTTCCTAGCCTGTCCCCGCTCTCTTTCTCTGGACCTACACACCTCTTCTCCACACGTAAGCTAAGCGTTAACTTCTCAAGATTTCGAAGAATCCCAGATCTGCCAAAAGAAGATCCAGAAAGAGATTCTAACTTTTGCTCAGGCATCTCTTACCTTTAACTGGCCTTTATTTATGTGGGAATTACTACTGAAAGCAAAGGAGATGTAGGGTCAGCTCAAAAAGAGCAGGGTTTGCAGAGGGGTCTTCCCTGTTTTCCTTGTGAACCTCAGAGCCACTTACATTGTTAGTTCACTTTGCCATCTAATAGAGAGAGAAACCTCAGTGAAGTTGCCTTAATGTTTATTTTATTTAAAGAGTCAGAAACACAGTCATTGTAGTTCATTTGTACTCATATCCGCCAACATTTCCTAAATCACGTTAACATTCATGTATAACAAAAACATTTTCTGAGCTGTGCAAAGTTCAAAGGAATTGTTCAATTACTCGAACCCATTTCTAGAAGAGCGAACCTGGCATTTTACAAACTGAGGCCGCCAGAAGGAGTCTTTTCTTCCCCCCCCCCGTTGTAGGAGATGCAGATGTCCCCTCATCCCCTTTCCCTGGTATGACAGGTGAAAATTAGACCACAGTACAAGTCGAACCTCTCTCAGTCCAGGACTTTCCAAACGGCACTGGGTCACGTTTTTGTCTCACTGAGCTGTATTAAGTTCTGCACTTGTGCTCCTGGCATGGAAGTGATTTGTCCAAGAAGATTACTCAGTAACCCAAACTGTGATGACAAGCAATAAACAGGGGCCAGAAACAGCTGTTATCAAAATAGAACCCCCCCCCCCCCCCAATATTTTTCCTTGCAGGAGGTATGACTGGAAGGGTTGTTGTCCATTAAAAATCCCATCATACTCCCTGCAAAATATATTTTAAAGCACTGATTTCATGACACGACATCTGCGTGTTTTCCTTGATCTGACACACCAACTTTTGTCCTGTTAGAGTTAAGCATGAAAAGGTGGAAATCTGGAACCATTTTAGATCTGGCTAAACACAATAGGCAGCAAGCAAGCCGTCATCCTGTTTCGTTTTTCTGAGTGTAGTAAATACACCCACGGAACAGAATTTTAAGAAAGCTTTAACCACTGTAAGTTATCAGAAAAAATCTCATCTCTGACAGATCTAACCCAGAATTTTTATTGGAATCGATAACACGCATTTTGGTGTTGCTGTCTCGCTAACTGTGCAGTTTACTGTTGGAGGTGCAGTGATACCAGTTCTGATCTGGACCAAATAAGTGGACAGATATGGCTCTAGTCTCAAGCAAGTCTTTCCAGAAGACGTTTCTTCAGTCTCTTATTGGCTATAAAAAGGCAATTTCCTCTCAACGGTAAATAAACTTTTAGTGGCCGACTCATTACAATCTGGAATATGAACAAATGCGGCAGCATTAAGTATAAAAAGAAACACCCTGAAAATGATGCCTCCCTGTTTGAAGGTGCTATACTTGGCCATGGACTGTGTTTCTGGAATCGGTTTGTTACGTGTGACAGCAAGAAGAAACTTATTTTACAGAGAACAAAGTCACGGAGCTGAACTTAAATAGGAACGCTCGCTTACATGGGTTTTGGTAGGTACTAGTATACACGGCTTGAATGAAAACAAAACTTACACCTTCACATATGAAATACTGGTAACGCAGTAACGATGTTCACCCACCGGGCCTCTTCCTTTTAATAAGATCATCTCCAGGTTACAGTGCCTCCGACACGCTTTTAAATGACCACCACATGTGGGCTTTGGCAAACAGCCAGCCGCTGGCAAAGGCAAGGTACGGATACAGCTACGAAAAGCCTTTCATCACGTTTCATTCCTCAAGAGCCGATGTCTTTTTAAATACTCTCACAATCGCATTATGGAATTTTTTCTCATTCTGCTTCATATGAAGAACTGGCTAAACTTGCTTTACATTTATTGCACCTTTAAGTCCCTGGTAGATGGAAGCTTATATTGCCTGATACGGTTTGTATTGTAGCTTGACCACGTTAAGAAATCGAACAGTGTCCAGAACTGTACATTTCTACAGTAAGAAATCACATTTCGATAATGCTAATTACAGCCGTCGCAGATCAGCTCTCATCTCCGTGATGCAACGACAGAGGAAAACTCCACGGTCCCTGCACATGCTAGAACCTGCAGTGTTCTTCTTATTGCCATGGAAAAGTCAATTAAAACGACTCCTCTGGGAATTACTTCCAATTCTGGAGTAATTATCACTCTCCAGACAGAACGCTGTGCTTCAGCGTGGGTCTTCAGCCACTCTAAATACGTAGGAGAGAGCGAGCGTGTGCGTGTTGCACAGGCACGCTCCCCCAGGTATATTTATCCGTGACCAAGTGGCTTTTTCTCTTTTCCTCTATGAAGCATGAACAAGCAGTCTGATCTCGATCTTCAGGTACGTTTCTAATCTCATATGTTGAATGCAAATCTTGTTGCAGCCTCTCTGTTTAACCAAACCAAATCTTTAACAATTAAAAAAAATAGCACCAGATGTATGAAAAAGAGGAAATGTCTGATCTAGTAAGAATATATATAAAGTAGAGCAATTCTTACAGTAAAAAGGTACGTCATACAAAAAAGCAATGGAAAGTGATACTGAAGGACAAAAATCCATGCTGCATATAATAAGGGCAGAAGACAGGCAAAAGGGATTCTGCTCAAATAACCACAGTTTAATGGTGGAGCCGTACTTCCTCCAGGACCTCCCCAGCGGCAGCGCCAGGACACCGGGTGGTATGGGACTCTGAGCACTAACACACTCACTGACAAACTTGCGCAGCATATCTTTGAGGTATATAGAAAGCATGACACTAACGTTTTGGACTCCTCATTCTTTCTTGCACGACGACGCACTGATCTTTAGCTGGGGTTTTCTCCACCCTCCCCTCCCTCTTTTTCCCTCGGGAAAAACGAAATCCCAGTTTAAGAGCTTTCTAGCACACCTCCTTGAACTCTCAAATCCATCTTGCATAGGCCAGTAATAAGAACACTGCAGCTCTGACAAATAAGTTACAGCAATATAACAACTTTCCTCTTAATTTTTTTTAAAGATATCTTCTCTATAATTTACACAAAGGGTTAACAGCCGGAGTTTAGGTTATGTACAGTCCAGATGGGCGTCCTTTCAGTCTGTGATTCCAGGTGGAAGGCACTACTTCAACATACCACTGTATGCACCGCACGCGGTCTCAGGAGCACAGCGGGGCACTGCGTCTCCAGAGCTGTAGACTGAAGGGCCTGGGGGGAGTCTTTGGAAATAAAAATGGCAGTGGTTACCAGTCCAGTTTCCCTTTGCTGTCTCTTCTTGTGCTATGCAGTTTCCCCTGAAAGCTCCTCCAGTTGAGAGAGCGGCGAGCCGTCCTCAGAAGCTCTCGACAAAGCTCCCGGGGAAGAGGCCCGTCCTGCCGTTCCTCTGCAACGTCCCTTTGTACCAGCCGTCCTCCCGTTTCTTGTGCACAAACACAATGTCACCTTCCTTCAGTTCGATCTCGGCCTCGCTCTGCGGCGGGTACGGGACCACAACGCGGTACCTTTGGAGACAAAACCACAAAGACCTGGTCAGCCAGCGGTCGAGCCTGCGCCTGATGGGAGCAGCCAGGCACCAGAACCAGAACCAGAAATCTTGGGGAAAAATACTTTTAGAAACATCAGTAAGTTACATTTTCGCACACCAGTTGTATCCGATGCAGTGACATTTTCTACTAAAACTCAGTATGATGGGGAGATTTCTGGCCAGCTTGACTGGAGACTTGACCAGGACGTACTCCGGAGCTAGACCATGAAAGCAGGAAGGTATTGTCAAATGGCTGGACTACTTGCGGTGGTCCCTGCTCCCGGTCGCGTGCCGAGCCTGTGCCAGGGACTCGGCTGCTTTCTCCTGGCACTGCATCTGCCTCTGCTGTAACACGTCTCATTCAGCACTGCATCTGCTCCATCCAAAAATCATAGAACCATAGAAACGTAGAATAGTTTGGGTTGGAAGGGACCTTTAAAGGTCATCTAGTCCAACTCCCCTGCACTGAGCAGGAACATCTTCAACTAGATCAGGTTGCTCAGAGCCCCGTCCAGCCTGACCTTGAATGTTTCCAGGGATGGGGCATCCGCCACCTCTCTGGGCAACCTCTGCCAGTGTTTCACCACCCTCAGCGTAAAAATTTCTTCCTTATATCTAGTCTGAATCTACCAGGCCCTACTAAAAAGTCTGTCCCCATCTTTCTTATAAGCACTCTTTAAGTACTGAAAGGCTGCAATAAGGTCTCCCCAAAGCCTTCTCTTCTCTAGGCTGAACAACCCCAACTCTCTCAGCCTTTCTTCAGAGGAGAGGTGTTCCATCCCCCTGATCATTTTCATGGCCCTCTTCTGGAC
>NW_008795029.1:4107789-4110128 GCF_000699145.1 Aptenodytes forsteri
TTGTTGAACCTCATGAGGTTCACACAGGCCCACTTCTCCAGCTTGTCCAGGTCCCTCTGGATGGCATCCTGTCCCTCTGGCGTGTCGACCGCACCACTCAGCTTGGTGTCATCTGCAAACTTGCTGAGGGTGCACTCGATCCCACTGTCTGTGTCATTGATGAAGATATTAAACAGTACCGGTCCCAATACGGACCCCTGTGGGACACCACTTGTCACCAATCTCCATCCAGACATTGAGCCGTTGACCACTACCCTCTGGATGCGACCATTGAACCAATTCCTCACCCACCGGACAGTCCACCCATCAAATCCGTATCTCTCCAATTAGAGAGAAGGATGTTGTGGGGGGACTGTGTCAAAGGCCTTACAGAAGTCCAGATAGATAACACCCTTGTCCGCTGATGATGAAAAATGGGGTTTGCAGTGCTCCCACCAACTGCCTGTGATGTCAGCAGACGTTAGCTAAAGCAGTTCACATTTTTCTTCTTACTATGTTTCTTGAGAATGTGCTTTGGGTCCCTCAAACCTGGAAGGGAAGCTAAAGTGGAGAGATATTAAATGACTTCCGAAGCACTCTCCAAACCAACAGGTAGCCCCTGTCCTGAACCATTCACAGGGCTCTCTGGGAACTTAGTTTTCAAGTGTCACTTCATTTCAATGAAGTAATGCCGGCTCTGATCCTGATATGGCTATTCTGCACTGAGGCTTATCAGCAGGCGTCCTCCTGAGAGCACAGACTGGGCCCTTTTATATCAATGCATTTTTGTGCAGAGCAGGGAATATATTTCTGCTGCACTGGTTTTTTTTCTTCAGCACATGTACTTTCGCAGTCATCTGGCATTTGGTTAACAATCAATAACTGTCTTGCTAATTGCAAAGTAATGAATACAGTGAGATAGTTAAAAGATGACAATTGATTACCTAAAGCCCATCTCCTGAGGATTAATATTTCCACAACCACTGCATGCCCACTGATGCCTCAGTCATGTTTGTTACAAGGCGAGTATTTATTTAAAATAATATCCTGTCCTTGAGGACTAACTTCAACGTGCCCTGGAGGATCTGGACCACTCCCTGAGGGCATTCCTAGTGAGATGGTACCAAAGCAAGGGGCTCTCCAGTGGCAATCACTGATTTTCTTTGCAGACGTTGCTCAGGTACCTAATGATTGCAGTTCTGAAACTGGAGACTCCACTTTGACATGACAGTGAAAATATCAGCTTTGGCTCTATGTTTGGACATCTCCATGGCCAAACATCCCGTTACTTGGAAAAGCAATTAACTCCGTTTGGAGTGGAGATTCTGCTCTAAAACCTGACTATGGCCTTTTTCTCTTGACACAGCAACACAGTCGGGTAGAAAATATATGTGTTCAAGTGCCGTCAAAAATCTGCCGGTCTTCTCTGTCCCTTGGTCAATAAATCTAGTTGTCACTTCCTTCCTCTGTGGAAAAGCGAATAACAGAGGTTGAAACGTGTGCTGCTGGCTGGCTGCAGGAATATGGTCTATCACGCTATCATCTGTGGAACTTCTACACTTATATTATGAAGCTTTGCCAATTACAGCTATTATGCAAATGAATGCACACATTATTTCAAACACTCTGCTGCAGTGTTGATTAATTAAATTATCAGAGTGGAACAATTGTAGCTAAGATGATGCCAAGTTTCAGATCTTGCAACTCTATGCACAATCACAGAGCATTGGAGCTCTGCACCAGGATCTCAAGAGGCTTTGAGAAAGAAGAGGCTCGGACCTCAACAGCAGCCGGGTGGTGCAGAGGTACTCGCGGGCCCTTTTGGCAGATCAGGAAACAGAAACAAAGAAAAAGGTGGTGTCTTGGGCAGGGTTGCCCCAAAGACCCAGCTGGGACTGCCAACACCTCATGTCATACCTTAAGCACAAAGCCATACTTTTAAAGCCAGACTACATCCTAGGAGTGAGGAGCTGCTAGTCCCTAAATGGTTCACATGAGGAGGGAGGTGACCACGCTCAACAGGAATGTGCCCATCGTCATAAAAGTGGTTCTACACAGCATCTCCTTAGAGATTTAGAAAAATAAATCTCAGTTGCTGTATTACTGAATGAAGTACTTTTTCCCATTTAAGGAAACCCCAAATGCTATGGTTTAAATTTAATTAACTACGGTACCTCATAGGATAGCACCAAAGTGTTTTTGATAGAATAACGAGAGACCTTGCAAATCGGTTAAGAAATCCTCCGTGAGAGATGGAAAAAGATGCTATGCTTTTTCCCTTGAGAGGCTTTTGAAGCGGGGCCTGGGAGAGGGAGTCCCGTGAGGGCTGCAGCGGGCAGCAGCACGGCACCGCTGCTGGC
>NW_008795029.1:4110272-4140653 GCF_000699145.1 Aptenodytes forsteri
CGGCACGGGGCAGCAGCTTGGCCCCGCTGCCGGCACGGGGCTGCCCACCCGCAGGTCACTGCTGTGCCGCCCCTCCAGAACTCCAGGTGGCATCTCAGCCTAGTTCATCCTCTGGAACTGAATTGCAAATACATATATCGGCCATATTTTTTTGGCAGAAAAGATCTCTTCTTTTCCCTCCCAGACATCCTCCCTCACTCCCAAAAAGGCAGTCCTGTACACTTCTATTTATATCCCCCCTTTTCATTTCCCCTTTTGTCCCTTCTTTGAGAAGCTGCTAAAAAACTGTAGGTTTTCTTACACCAAACTGCTTCCTGGCATTTTAGATGGATCTCAGAGCGATCTCAATTTTGTCTGTGTCACATTGCACCTCTAAATTACCAACTTTTAAAAATGTTAATTAGCTGGGCAACAATTGTGATGACAAGTGTGGCAACCACCTCTGCCTATTATTAACAATGTTTGGTATTTTCTGTTGTAAATCATACTTTCGGATAGTTGTAATTCTGCCAAATATTAACCATTTTGGCCCAAACTCTCCACAGCAGTTGACTGTGTCAGGCTGAGGGTCCCATATTCAGCCCAAATGGTCTCATCACCTCCAGGAATAACATGAAGGTTTTTGCAGCACCAGCAGGACCCAGGTGAGGGCTTCCACAAACTGCTCGTGGGTCCCCATACTTGGAAGCAAAGACCTGTCCTGTGGCCCCGCTGGTCTGTCAAGGATGGTGCTCCTTCAGAATATCATCTGCTCTCGGCCAGGCTAAAAGTATTCAAACCACCCCAAAATGGCACATGCTTAGTAAAGGCTTGTATGAGCACTGAAGGTAAAATCTCTGCTGATTCATGCCTCAAGATGTCCTAGCTCTGCGGGACCCCAGAAGTTGCATTTCTCTTCCTTTCCCAGCAACTGGCTCCTCTCATGTTTTTCTCTCAGGGCACAGACTCGATGTTGGACTTCCCCACTGCTGGCTGCTGTGGCATCCTTGGGTTGGGCACTTCATCCCTGGAGGGGACTGTCTGGGATGGGCAGTGGCCTGGGGAGGGTCCTCGGTGCCCAAGAGAAAATACATCAGGAGAGGCTGCGAGTATTATCAGCAAGGATGGGGGACGGGGTTTGCCTGAGCAGGGAAACCTCAGGGAGTTGTAGAGCAGGGTAAGGCGATGGAGCAGGTGGAGGGAGAAGGAGGCTGATGGGAGAAAAAATGGGAGCTGAGGGAGAAATGGGACCATGATGAAAACTGGAAGCCCTGACAGAAGGTGTGGGTATGGCTGCTGAGGGGGGCAGCTGTGCTGAGCTGAGTCTGGGAGAGCAAAGAGCCTTGGTGGGAGGGAGCCTGGGGCTGGGACATGACATCCTGTGGGGCAGGAGACTGCATGGTCAGAGGCCAGCACTGGGGCTGAGGGTGGGATGGGGACCCTGGCAGCAATTAACTCACTGAGAGTTGAAAATGGGTCCATCATCCCTGTCCCTCTGCTGTCAGCAAAGACCTGGGAATCCCACTGTCCCATGTCTTCGCAGCACTCGTCCTTGCAGTCAAAAGAAATACCTCTCCCACCCAGCTCTCACTTTGCTACCACTGCTGACATCTGCAAGGTGCAGCTAAGACTCCTAACCTCAAATAGATGTTACATGATGGAAGTTCTGGTTTTGTTGCATTTAAAAAAGCAAACTGACTAAAAATGTCATGTATGTAGATGCATAAAGACATCCACTACCTTAACAGAACAGGCATGTTTCACAGCCATGAACCTGAGATGAAGAAACAGGGAACTGAAATTGCCCATGACTTCACTTTTGCTTGTGTGCGATATAATCTTTCATTACATGATTACATACTATTTTTCCCATAGGATGCCTGCCTCATTTAGTGCACAAGATGTCCTGCTCTGGACGTGAGTCAAGGCTCTGACATAGAAGAGATGTGTGTGGTTGCCAAAGCCACCCCATCTTTCGCAGAGGTTGGAGGATGCCCAGTAAGTGACCACAGCAAAACTCAGAGTAGCGCAGGTGTGGGGAAAGTGGCTTCTCTGACTCCTCCAGCTGCAAAGCCTTGTGCCACACTTTCCACAGAGTGAGACTCATCTCATGCACCCTAGCTGCGTAGGAGTCAGTCGTCTGGTCTAAATTACTCATGCAGGCTCTCTGTCAGCGTGCACAGATAGTAATTGAACAGTATTGATCAGAACTGATCAGTAATTAAGGGCTGGGCTCAGGCCTGGACACTGAGGAAAAAAGGCCCAAAATACTGAGTATCTGCTCACTGAGCAAATATGTGCATCCAGGACACTGATGGAGCTAGAGAAACTTAAGAAAACAAATGTACAATGAGGCAAATTAGGTCTGCAGTCCTAACCTCCAATCTGGTCCCACTTAGAGTGCTTGAATTCAGATGCTTAATGCAAGTTTCTGTTTGTCAAAGTATCATGCACTAAGGACAGGTTTCAGGAGTCCGGTCCTGTGACTCCAACAGGTCCCTCGTGTCTTACCGATACACAGTTAGTTTTGTGTGGGGATAGATAACCGGTGACAATGAAGCATCTAGCCAAGTTAACCACTGCTCTTGCTTACCGGTGGAGATCTGGTTCTCCATCCTTTTACTGGCAGATTGCAGAGACCTGCAAAGCATCTCTGCACACTACGAGCCAGAACCCGCTTCACCATATTACGGTGTCTGAATCAGCAGCCTTAGAACAACCACCAGAACAAATCTCGGTTGGATTGTTTACCCTTCTGCTGGAAATATTGCAGGATTCAATTTCTGAGATGGTTCAATTTAGTTTCTTAGTCCTAAGGCAGGTATCCCTAGTCAGAGAAGCACTTAACCATGTGCATACATGTCACTGTTCAGTCAGAACTTACTCCTGGGGTCATTTCTCTAGTATCACTTTCCAGGAAAGAAAAAAACCCCTTCCTTTGCTTTCCCTTTTGGCAAAGAAGATATAAATGCGCAGCAAAATTGAAGTCAATGGGCGTTAAGCACATGCTTGAATGCTTCCTTGAATTGGGAGCTCAATTTCTAACATGGCAGTGATTTGTAGAAAAGATACACGGAAACATGGAGGGGTCTATTTTAAAGGTCAAACTCACTGCTCCCATCTTATTCTGCAGCACCATTGTGGTTGCAACTTGCTTGAAGGCTCCATGAAAACCATAGAAACATGGCACAGATACGCCAGTCGTGACAGTAAGTCTGGATACGACCGCTTTATCAGAATATAACATGGCAGAATTAGTGCCAGTTGCTATAAAAGAGTCAACAACGCGTGACGTGTTTTACTTAGGTTTGCATCTGGGAACAGTGCCAGGCAGTGAGGGGAACATGACTCACGCACACACACATGCACACTCAACTCTCCTGTTTTGCTTAACGTACGGTCATATTTTCTTGAAGGGGGTGGCAAGGAAAGTATTTTGTTTTGGCGCTGCTAGGCAGACAGCACACCCCTCTCCCACGTGAACCGACAGCGTCAGTGGGATGTGGGCAAGTGTCTGGCCCAGGCCCTGCCTCACCACAGCACATCCCTGTACTGGTCCCGTTTCTTGCACCAGCAGAAACTGGACGGAGCAGTAGGTGGAAAAGAGTGTGTGGGGCACACGCAGCCTGATGGGGTATTCACTTGACAGTTAATCACTGCAACGTGAAGTGACAAGGACACCACCTGGGAAATTTCTCCGCTCTGTTGCTCAGACTGCTGGACGCTTTATGGCAGAGAGCAGCTGAAGGAAGGTGATTTTATAAACCGATAGTAGGAAACTACACCCAGAAGGCAGAGATGGGCACTAACTATCCCAGCAAACCAGTTAAATATCAAGGCTAAATGACGGGAGAGCTAGGAGCAATTTCCTTTCTAATCCAGCCATCCATAACCAGGTTTTGGAATATCAAGTAGGATAAGATAAAATAATTGTTTTCCTCACTCTCCCCGTGCACAAAAATTGAATGAGAACATAAACATTAGCAGCGTCTCTGAGAGGGTAAAGCTCTGTTCACCTTCCTGTCTGCCTGGCTGCAACTCCCGCGGAGGGCTGCGCTGTCAGGCAGCGGAATGGGCAAGTCTTCCCTTAAATCGTGAGCATCGAGCTGCGAGCAATCGGAGCCTTTTAATGCACCTCCGATATGGCTAGTGGCATGGGTTTGATCAGTAGCCTGGATGTGGCGAGTGCTGGAGCTGCAAGCCAGCCTCTATGGGAGAAGTAGCGGTGCTCTGCTGCCTGCATGAGCCTCATTTCGAACGCCGTAAATATTAAGGAATGTGCTACTTCTTCCAACCTTTCAGTGCTCTGTCTCTGTGCGCACAGATGGGCGTAGGGAGACAGGAAGCCAAGTACAGCTAAGTGCACTGAAATGCTTTGCAGCTTTTTAAAATTTCATCCAGCATCTGAATCTGTTTATCTAACCTTTTTTTCCCTCTCCTCCCTTTTCTTTCCCAGAGAATTGTTCCTACTGTGCAGATGAAATGCACCAAAATGCAAACAAGCAAAATGTGGAGCTGAGTGACGTTGAATGGAGTTCCTCCATTGCCAGATGTGAAAAGAACAAGTGGTTTGAAAAACGAAATATGTTTTAAAAAAATATAATTTGATACTTCTGAGCAATTTGATGATTTAATGAGCACAGATGGATGTGGGATGAATTTCTAGGAGACAAGCGTTTAATATATCTGCTCAGATTATTCCAGGACTAAGCATTATCCTTCCTAGCACATGAAGGTAATTAATATTTCCCATTATGGGCATGAAAAACCCCATATGATCAGTTAAGGAATGCAGATACACCAATGATATGGAAGTTAATTCATAAATCAATTAGAGAATCTTGCCTGCTGTGTATAATTAGGGTTACTTCAATTATAGCTTATTTTCAGATTTAAGACTCGGGAATTTAAATGCTTAAAATCAGAGTAAGTTCCTTACCACCATAAACTGCAATTGGAAGTACTTACTCAGTTTTAGTAGTCTAAATCTATTTCCTCCTGATTCCAGCATGGCTGAGCAGGTGCAGCTAACCCACGTCCCTCTGGTTCTATTTTGCCACTTAAAATTGTCATCAGCTAAATGTTTCACTATCTGGACCATCCTGAGGTGAACTAAGAAATTTGTAGGATATGGGACTAGCCCTGGCATATTAAATAATGTGTCTGGACTTCTCTACAGTAAAGTTTTGAGAGGAGCACCTCAACAGCCAGCTCTGGAGATGTCAGGGGATGTTCTTCTTTTCATGGCTACATTTAACTAAAGGTGCAGCATTCCACTGATTTAGTTAAATTGGTGCTAAATCTGGTTTATATTGATTTAGCTTTTCTTATAGCATTAATCTAAACTGATGTAGACCAAATTAAGTGTGCCTAAATAGGGATTGGTTTTTCACTCCTTTTACTAAATTACTTTTTCATGGATTTTAAGGACAAGAGACTACTGTGATAGTCTGCTCTTACTGCCTTCATTACAATGCTGAAGGACTTGCCTTTATTTATTTCTGTTTCAATCTAATAGCTGCGCTTGAACAACAGCACCTCTTTTAGACAAAATGCCCAATCTAGAGCAAAAATATTCCCATGTCTGTCCTGTCTGTAGTCTCTTACAGTTACCAAGCCATTCCTAAGCCAGGTGTACCAGAGTTCCCTGTATCACTCACTGCATATATATTGTTTTTAATCTTCCATCGTTCTTATGATGCTTCTCTGAGGCAACTCCACTTTGCCTCAGATTTGGCTCTTCTGAAATATACTGTTACTCTGTGTTCTCCTTACCAATGCATTGAATTAGCTCTGTACCAATGGGTCTGCCCTCTTCATCACCTACCTCCCACTTCAGTCCTCCATTCTGCAACAGCAAAGACTTTATGTTGGACAGTGCTGGGACAAGACCCAACTCTTGTTGGGCTACACTACATACATACACAATCATTTTCTAGTTATTTCTGATCTAGAGTTAGGCTTGATGCCAGTAAATCAGTTTTCAATCCACTTAGTATCTGCTGTGTTGGTTGTGTACAGTTTACTCAGCAAGACATTTTATGGTAACAAACCAGATGCCTTAGAAAAGTTTAAATATGTTACAGTGCCATTGTTACCTTCCCAACCAAATTTCAACCTGCGTTCAGTAAAACACTGTGTAAGGTATGAACTGTCCTGTAGTATCCTTTATTATGCCCTGCATCATCTGCTCCACGACCCCAACTGGATTTAGGGTCAAGTGGTTTGCCCAGTCCATTCCCTTCAGCCTCTTTTATACACTCAGACAAAAATAGTTTCTTTCAAACTTCTGGAACTTTACTATTGTTCCAGAATTGTTTTAAATATAAACTCCAGAGAGTTCCCTAGACTGTTTTTTGAAAACTCTTTGATGCTTTTGTAAAAAACATGTTCTCCTCAATCACTCTTTGAGTGGAAAGCATTTCAATAGCATCGTATCAGTGCATTATCTGTTCCCTTCCCAGTCCTCAAACTGCAGTCTTGTAGAAAGTATTTACCTGAAGCCAATATGACTCTGCACATGGAGACCTAGCTCTTTTCTGTACCCCTCTTTCTAGTCAGTTATCTCTCTCTCCATCTGCTTTTGTATTTTGGTGTTCCTACTCTACTCTTTTCAGGTTTGCAAGGTCAGTTACTCTAAGGTACCAAGGTGCAGAGCAGGCTGCTGAAATGAACTCCAGAATCACTGGTACATTCCTCTCTAGAAATGAGCTACATTTTTGGTAACAGGTCACTGAAGATGGCACTACCTGTAAGTATCCTAAACAAGGAGAATTTAAAACAGTCTTTGGTATTGCAGAACAGGCCAGAAAGGGCCTTGATGAGCAAACGCATCACCTTGTTGCCCCCCAGCAGGAAGCGCCACATGACAACTCCGTAAGTTTATTAAAACATAGGGATCCCACTTAAAAAGTGGCCTTTGCCCGCAGCATTTACACCCTTTGGGCTGAGAAAGCACTGCTGTCCTCCATATTTAGAGCAGGGCTGTACGGTGTCACGGACAGGTGCTGCTCACCAATTTTTTAATCAATGAACATTAAACCTGCACTGTGTGTCAAATGATTTTCAATGGGCAGATGCATGTAAGCCCTGTCTTCCTGAAAGACAGCTGAGCCGCCTACAGTCAATACACAGAGCAGCAAACCTGCAACAACCCTTCAGCAAGTTAAACTTGCAGCCCTCCTCCAAATGCTCCCCGAGGATGCAGGTGGCCTCAGGAGATACACAGCTTACCTTTCCCGGGGCAAAGGCTTGGGCTCTGGCCGAATAGCTGCCATGGAAGAGAGGGGCTGCCTGGCAGGAGAAGGGATGGAAAAATTCAAATCCAAGGAGCCTGTTTTCCTGTGCAGGGGCTCCAGCCCCATGGCTCCCTGCATTTCACTCTCGATAGGGCATGAGCCGGCCCTGCCGTGGCTGGAGAGGGAGGAGAGCTCGGGTCCCACTGCCCCTTGCAGGACTCCTTCGATGGCTGCCTGGGCGTCGTGCGTGGGCGACACGGACGGTGGGGAGCGTGACTTCTTTTTTGTTGATGCTCCTGCTAGAAGTTTCAGCAGCCCGCTCTTCTTCTCCTTCTGCAAAGGAACCAAACGAAATATGGGCAGTGAGCAGACATACCAACTCCCTTCGTTTTTCTTTTGGAAAACCTCAATGTGTGTGGCAGGAAACCTCCCAAAACTGCCATGACTAGAGGTGGATCCAGGTAGAACTTGAGCTTTTGGTAATAAAGATCCTATGAAAATCCCTCCCCATCCAACAGGGCTTCAACTCATTCAGCAGAGTAGGGGCCTAACATACTGCAAAGATTATCTCCGTTTTCAAATCCACTCAGGCAGGGATCACGTGCCATTTGAAAGTGCAGTTACAGTAGGACAGCAAAGGTACAAACTTCCCATGTAGAGAAGGCGGCAATCAAAGTGCTGCCCTCTCTCTTCCAGGAGAATCCTGTCCCTCAATAGAGAAACTCCCCCAAAGTAACAAATGGCTAAAAACCTCTGCTGGGAAGCACAAGGGTCTGAGGAGAGATTTCAGATCCCAGCCCATTGCAAGAGAAGCGCTCATCATTACTGCCTCGTTTACTACCTGATGCAGATTTACTGTAGGGAGAATGGAGGCACAAGACAGTGGTTTAATAGCTCTTTCCAGCGTGTGCTCCCCTTCACATCCTGCATCACACAGCTGTACCTATTCGCGTCTCCCTCCCAGAAGTGGGTCACTTCTCCTCATGTGTTAAGATAAAGGTATCACCTTGATGTTTGAAGATAGACCACAAAATTCACAATTGGCAATTGCAGTGGCAGTGAATGGGAGTTTTCAAAGTTCTACAAGGGTTTCTGATACAGAGGAATGAAAACAAGATAACAGCACCCTTTCAATTAATGGGAAAAAAAAAAAGTTCAGCCTGCATTACTGAAGGAACACATCTGACCTTGTGGGTTTTATAGCAGTGTGAGAAATCCTGCTGCACATTTACCTCAAGCACACACAAATACCAAATATTATGTCCTGCAGCTAGAAAGTCTTTTGGGTAGAGGGACTGTGTGCAGAAACTGGCCATCCTCCGGTACATGCTGGACAGTGCTAGGCTAGAGTTGCAACCAGCAATGCTGTACAGTAAATTTTCCATTTTTTTTAATGACACAAGAAGTTTTGCAAAAGGTCTGTTAGATTTCTTCCTCTTCTGTCAGAAGTGCAAGCCATTACCCAAGACTACCTTCAGAGACTCGGGGCTGTGAAGTTTAGCTATATTTGTTAATTTGTTCTATAATAGGATCCCAGGGGATAAAAATGAACCCAGCAACTGCAATACTTATGGAACAGAAACTATCTATCTTCAAGCGGGAACACTCTTTGGAAATACAAGCCAGTAGTTTATTTATTCTCTGTAGACAAAATGTCCCATGCAAGGTTTAAAATGATGCTCTTTTATGTGCTGACTGCTGAAGTAATTTCTCAAAGCAGCTTTAAAGAATAGGAGGGCTACAATAAAATAAATACAAGCTTTTAGAAGGTGCTTGGATTTACTACAGTAAATGTACTTGGAGTATCTGATATCTCTGCTCCCAAAGTTCTTGTTTGCATTCTTTAGCTGTCACAGACTGGTAAGAAAACAGAAATACCTGAGATGTTAAGACACGGAAGAGCTAAAATGAAGCACAGTTGTTACCACAGAGACAGTGTCCACTGATTTTTGAAGAGTAGAGTCTGAACTACGCTTCCAGATCGCAGTCTCCTGCATACCACCGGTTCCAGCTATATGCTCTGTTTAAAGGGGCGTTTGTCACTTACAGGCTGAAAGGATCCATCCTGCCAAGATGTTCATCCAGACGGAATCCATAGAAGCTAAGGGAGGCTGGCCATATGGCACCATCAGGTCAAAAATACTAAATAAATTCCCCTGGAAACAATAGAAAAGGACCAAACGCCCCTGATAAACATCTTTCCCTGATGGGAAGGGACCGTTGTGGGAACTGTGGTAGGTGTGCGTGCTGGAATTTACCTGAAGCACCAGAAAAATATTTGAGTGCTTCTCTCACTCTCTAATTATGAAATATCGCTGCTGTCATCATTATATCGAATTTTAAAGCTCTTCACGAAATTGCAAAACTCTCCTTTCCCTGTGGCACACTGAAACAATAGCTGTAATGATCCCAGCATACTGTGTCAATATGCATTTGAAGGTGTCTAAAGGTCAGTGACAGCATACAATAGCCATTGCGGGGCTCTGGAGAAACGGCTATTGTGCAGCAGTGAGCACTTTGAGCCTCTTTAATTGGCAGCTTTGCACATGCAAAGTAACTATGTGAACTAAAGCCCTGTATAATGAACAATTAATATTCTATGTGGTAGCAGCTTTTCTAATTTTTCTTCTAATTTAAATACCTTCGCAATCTTTCATTAGAAAAACCTTGTGTGACTTAGACCATTTAAGACATAGAAACAAAAATCTTTGGAAAGAAGGAGATGCATATATACACACCCATCTGCACATTAAAAAGCAGGTGAGTCTGACAGTCATTCAATTTTGTTTACAAGAACGGCTTCCACTCTACATGGTTAGCCCTGGCATAAATTTCTACACTCAAGCTACTATCCGTCAGATAACAGAGCGCTATAATGAAGTTGCTGATGTACCCTTTGTTCTACTTTAACAAAAGGAAAAATAAAGAATTGATTTTTAGCCCTTCTTAGTCTACTGAGCATTTTACTCAACTTTTGAGACTAAGACCTGTGTTCTCTAAAGAGAGAAAATGACTTACTTCAATTGCTAAGCCTAGTCCTGCTAGTCAAAATCTGAGGAGTCCCATCCTTCCCATCGTGGCCTTGGGCAAGATATTTAGAGGTGAACCGACACTAACCACTTCAGGTGCCTGGAGATTAGACATTACATCCAGCTCTTTCTCCCTTTGAGTCTGGCAAATGCTCTCGGCCTTCTGGTATCACATTGCCAGATCCTCTGCGGATGCTGCTCAGAGCACTTCAAGCAAAACAAGGACTGTCAGGAGCTGATAATTTACTGTGATGTTTCTCATGAGAAACAGATTGGGTTTGAACCTCCTGTGATCAGCAGTTCAACCTAAACCCCTTCATGCCTCCTCCCCCCATCTGTAAAATGGGACTAAGTTAGAACTCCTCCTTGTGCCGTGGGAATTCGTTAATGACTCCAGTGTTACAAAGCTGTACATTTCTTTGAGAGCAACCCGTCCTTTTCAATGGCTTTAATATTAAAAAAAAGAAAAGATTTGGAATGGGATGTTAGTATGCAGTCCCAGTGGTGATTTACTGCAAATGTCCAAGTATTATGAATTCATTTAATAGTGAGTGTAATAGCAGCCATCCTTCACAAGAAATTAATTTAGTATTTATATGGCTGGGCAAGACAGTCCTTTCTTCAGCAGTTTCACTGTAAATCAACGAAGCATTAATGGGCATAAATGCTGTAAAGAAATCTACACTGACTGGTTACAGACTCTGTGAGTTTTGAAAAGAGATAAGAAGTTTACAGAGGACATATCTGATGACTTTCAGGAATTGAGATTTTGAATGAAAAAAAAGATGGTTTACTTTTTCCATTCACAGATGGCTGTTTTATTGTTTTCTAGGAAAACTGTAATCTACTGAAACAGCTGTGTAATTATTTGGTTTTCTTTGTCTAGTAGGTACATTTCCAACTGACTGCAAACTGTGTTTGACGTCCCTACCTCCTGAACCTGCCAAGGTCAGACCTTCGCATCTGTGTTGATGGATGGATTCACAGTATGGACAGCACTTCTCCCATCTCCTTGTTACTGCCCACACATTTAACTGAATTGAAATCATCATCTTGGTGTTGCTCAGGTTTTATTCTAGGAGGTTCAGAGTCAAAACTTCCAAACCATTAATTTCACAAGTATCAATACCTTGTTCAAAAAAAAGCAAAGGAGTGAAATTAGCTCTTTCAAATAAATCGCAGGCTGTTTCTAGTTAGGAAAAAAAGGACTGTGAACACAGACAGTATAGGCAGGTCAAAATTTCTTATTTCTCTAGCGAAGCCTACGCTTGAGACTCCATTCCTACGGTGTAGCATGAAGGAATCTCAGTGGAAATCAGTCTCTGGCAGCACAAGGATGGGACGGGCAGCATTTCTGTGACCCTTAAGCATACACCTGGGGAAGACAGCACTTGGACAGGTGCAAATTCCCCTCGATATGTTGCTGTGGGAACGCTTGGAAAAGTGAATACAGTCTGAGCTTAAGAACTCATGAAGGACTAGATCAAAATTGAAGTCTCAGATATGTAAATGTTGAAATATTTTGCTTCACAGTAATTGGGGATGATTTTTCCCCTCATTAATAACCCCACTTGAAGATAATAACTAGCTCTTCTTTCAGCTTCAGAGATGAGATGAGCACAGAATGCAGCTACTTAGTTGATGACTGAGGAGTGATAACAGAGTCCCCTGTCTGCAAAGTAATAATCATGCCATAATCCAAATACCAATTATATGTACCGACTATATTAATACAGATCTTCTATTTTTTTTTTAAACCACCCTAATAAACAGAAAATTCTGTTTTAGTTTTCTTCATCTGCAGCTCCTAATACCTAATTTCCTACCTATCCAGGCTCATTAAATAAATGAGGAAACCTTACTGCAGCTGATAGAAAAACTGGCTCCAGCCATTGAAATGAGGTAATTTCTCATGCAACACCAGTTACCTCAATAGACAAGAGAGCCAGAGGGAGAAAAAAGATTTCATTTAAAAATGAAGAAAAGAGAAACAAAACTGTTTAAATGCTGTCCTGAGCCCTACAGAACAAATGAGGAACTCATCTATCCGTCAGTACCCCTGAACTACCACTTTTATTGCTTGTTTAACCTGGTCAGTACTTGTTTCAGTAAATTTAAGTTAGTGTCTGGAGAACAGTGCGTTTTTATTCTGAGTCCAACTTGGCTACTGGTGATTGATGCTTGCATTGAAAGAGTAGGTGGTATTTTGGATTATGTCTTTTAGGAAAAAAGCTATTCGGGTTTTTAAAATCTGCAACATAATTTGACTCGAGATTTTGATAGTTACTTAAAAAGCACAAAAAACAAACCAGCATCATCTCAAAGGAAAGCTTCAGGTCTGGGATGTCTTTGGATATGTATTTATCATTTGCAGTTTGCCACTATTTCTCATGAGGCATAGATGGCATATTGAACAAAACAACAGTAATTACTTACTACACAATTACTTCTGATTTTAGGGAAAGACTAGTTTTGTATCATATATTGTATGGAAATACTTGCCAAAGATTTAGTTTTTAATGGAGGCAACTGCTTCTGGCCAGAAGTCTATTATTATAATCCCAGTATACAAGTTAAGTGCCAAGGAACAAAAAGGATTTTAGGATCATAGTATCATTAGCTTTTAAATCCCAGTGATAGTAACATGCATACATACATGCACAAACATATTAGACTTATGGTCACTAAAATTTGAAGATAACTAGTATTAAAGACAGGAGAAAATAAGTAAAATGTCTTGCAGCTAGACCTGACTGGGAATTTCAAATGTTTTGAAAACAAAACTGAGAAGAAGAAATTAGTGTTCAGGTCCCAGTACAGCAAAGCACATAGGCACTTCATCATGTGCTTTTGTTGAACTGGGGTGGATGCAAGGCTCTAGAGACTACTAAAAGAGATAAAGAGGGAATCTAAAAATATATTTGAATATTCAATTTAGACGGAATATTAGATCTTTCAAACACTGGAACAAAGTTAAAGGCTAGCTCAAAGGGAAAAAAACCCTGAAGAGTAAGCAGCGAGTCTCAGCTATCGGTGAGCTTCCTGGAGGCTGCTGGATTCATAACAGGCAGAAGGTAAAAGGAACACTAACATGATTAACGGTGAATGAGGGACAGATGATCTGCTACACTGATACTGTCTTTTTTCTGTGTTCGATGGAGGGAGAAGCTGACGGATGGATAGTTTTGTATTTCATTGCTTTTCCTTGTCTGGTACATAGGGAACAGGTGATGGTTATGAAAAGGATGGAAAGTTGTAAGATACGCAACTTACTCCATGCCCTGATAACAGTTTCAGTGGTATTTTTTAGTGGGAACAGCTGAAACAGAGCACCAGGGAGTTGAAAACTACTGCTGTGATGAAGTGACTCAAAATTGTGTACTGATAAAGTGAAATGCAAGGACAACACCAAAGAAGGTGATGAAACCATGGTTCTCATGAAGCCCGTGGCAACATTTCCACTTATTTCCAAGCAGCCACTATCTCTAGAACTGAGCTCAGATGGATGTGTTTTAGTCCTGATTTCAGTCCGTCTCTTCCTTTGAAGTGTGAGCAACCTCTTTGGGAACACAAAAGAAGGGATTAGGCACGATATCCTTGTAGACATTTGACATTCAGCTCCCTTCTTCACTCAGCAATCCACTGGATGTTTGATTATCCTACAACAAGTAAGGGAACTTCAGCACAAAGCATTGAGATCTCCCCTTCTCTGCTCCACTCTCTGGCCCCCGCACAGCCTATACAGAGAGGCTTAAAGCACACGTACTTCCCCGGAGGAATGTGGGCTCCCATCTCATTTGGGGAGAAAACTCAATCAAGGAGCTTCATGCAAGTGCTTCAAGTGTGGGATGCCCAAGCATGAACAGGAGTTCCTGCTCATATAAGAATTCCTCATCCTTTATTTCTGGAAGGAAACCTTGGCACCCTGCAGAGCTGGGCACATGCCGTGAATCCCAAGTGGAAGCAGGTAACTTCCTCAGAGTGAAAAAACAAGATCCAAGCCACCCTTGCCTTACCAGTATCTCCTGCTGGCTTAGACACCTCTTCTGCTTGTCAGATTTTGTGAATCCCATTTTCTGGGCACTCAATTCTACCCCCACATTACATGGGAATTAGGAATTCCAGCACAAAGCAAGAGCTTTAAACATAATAAACCTCCATACTCAGCAAAAATTAATGCCCATTCTGAAACTGGCCAAAAAACAAACGCAGTGTGCGCTCTGGGAATACAAATCCCAAGTATTCCCATGCTACTATTGATTCTAAACTGCCTGTTTTCAGACAGAAAGGGAGTCACTCCTAAAACCTGATGCTCAGCAGTATCAAAAAGGCAAAAGAGAAGATTGGGAATTGTTAGGAAAGGTCTAGAGAAAGAGGTAAAAACCATCTGTAGAAAACAGCGCCGCGGGAAGCCCTGCCATGCCTACCTTCCTGAACGCGGTGTCCTGTTCTGGACACCGCAGTTGGAATAGGATATTGCAGAACTATGAACAGCACAGAGAAGGGCAGCGAGGACCATGAGAGGTGTGGAACAACTCCTGTACATTGGAGATGCCCGCTTGGAAAGCAGACAACTGACAGGAAATATGATAGTGGCCTACAAAATCCCTGCCTGCACAGAGAAGGTAACTTGGGAACAGATCAGTTATTTCCCACAATACAGGAATTAGGGGGAACCTAATAAGATTATCAGGCAAATGGTCGAAACTAAAAAATAGGAAGCACTTTTTCACACAACACATAACTAAATGGAGACTTACTGCACACAGTATTGTGGAAGCCAAAAGTATGAACATGTTCAAAGGGGATTAGACAAATTAATGGAGAACAGATCTAGCAAGGGCTATTAAAATAATGGCATGGATCCAACCTCTGCTACAGGAATTCCCAACAGGTAAATGAAACAGCACTTACAGCATACACAGGGTGACTCCACCTCGCTACAAAGAGATCATAAAAACAGTGAGAATGATTTCTATGATAAAAAACTTATCTATTTGGGCAAGAGCATAGGAAACAGGACAAAGGCAGGAATGAGTCCTCCCCTGTGCCCTCCCAGCTTTGGGAAATCAGCTGTTCAGAGATTTCCTCAGCTGCAGGGCTCTGAGAGAGGGCAAAAGGCAGCCGGCAGGATGCAGTGTCAGCCAAGGAAGAGACACAAAAGGTGGGGAACTGCAACCCCAGAGCACTTTCACAGCCCTGCAACTGCTATTTGGATTCCTCAGCTCCATCTCCGCTGTGCGAAACATCGTAGATCAAAGGCTGCAGGGCTCACCCTGCACCAAGGAGCCACAAAAGTACTGGTGATGGGGCTGACAAGGCCCTGTTGCTTCCCAGAGCGCAGCTTGCTTCCTAACCTGGCATTGCATCGCCTTTGTACATACCAAGGGCTTCTTTGGAGCTACCATAGAATCATAGAATAGTTTGGGTTGGAAGGGACCTCTAAAGGTCATCTAGTCCAACCCCCCTGCCATGGGCAGGGACATCTTCAACTAGATCAGGTTGCTCAGAGCCCCGTCCAACCTGACCTGGAATGTTTCCAGGGATGGGGCATCCACCACCTCTCTGGGCAACCTGTGCCAGTGTTTCACCACCCTCAGTGTAAAAAATTTCTTCCTTATATCTAGCCTAAATCTACCCCCCTTTAGTTTAAAGCCATTCCCCCTTGTCCTGGCGCAACAGGCCCTGCTAAAAAGTTTGCCGCCATCTTTTTTATAAGCTCCCTTTAAGTACTGAAAGGCTGCAAGAAGGTCTCCCCGAAGCCTTCTCTTCTCTAGGCTGAACAACCCCAACTCTCTCAGCGTTTCTGCATAGGAGAGGTGTTCCATCCCCCTGATCATTTTTGTGGCCCTCTTCTGGACCCATTCCAACAGGTCCCTGTCTTTCTTATGCTGAGGGTCTGTGTCTTTCTTATGCTGAGACCATGGGGGTCTCCTACACTGTGTCTCGAAGACCTACCCTAAACTGAATCCCAGCAAATGTTAAACTTTTGTTTTAACATCAATCAAGTATGACTAGATGATTTAGGCAACTGTGGTAGACTAACTGTACTTTCCAGAGAATTTAAGCAAAACAGCTGGACAGAGTATGAGCATCCTTCCGAAACTTTAGGTTCATTTATTCAAACTAGAGGACACTCTATCACAGCTTCACTGACAGCACAGGATTCTGAAATGAGAAAAAGATATATAAATACATTAATTGTTAGACAAACTGCTTAGAATTAGTGTTTTTAAATAAGATGATTTAGATTGACTGGTTAGCTTGCTGTTCCTTGTCTCTCGTAAGGAAATGAAAAAGATTTATTGGTCCTGGGGAACACCAGGAGCAACACTCACATTTTGCAGAAAGCCAGAGCAAGCTCACTCATTGAACACCTGAACGAAAGAGAATCAATGACAGAAGTCAGGATGTGCTTTGACATACTCTAATCTTACACGTAGTTAGCTCTGGCTCTCCCCATTCACAAGGGATAGATTTCATTTCAGAAGCAAACAGTTAAAATTGCTTGGTCTTGCTTTGTAATCTTACTAAATGACAGGCAAGCGAGACTTGTATTTTTATGGAAAGCAGAAACATGTGGGTAAAAGGTTTGGATTAGCGGAGGTCATCTTGTCCCTTGTCGCTGATGTATCTATTCCCACTTGGTTGATATTGTTCCAGCAGCTGTGCCACCTCAGGCTGTAATTTCAGCACTTCCAACAAACTAAACAGTATTGGGCTGGCCTGCACTCAGAGGGAAGATTGCTTGTGGAAAATTCAGGCATCACAGGAGGTATATTCTTCTCTCAAAATCAATTACCCATGGAAGAGAAAAAGGGCTGTCTGTGGACAATGAAAAATTGCCAGGATTTGCATGTACTAGACACTGGAACACATTACAGTGAAATAATTCCTACAAACAATTCATTAGTTCATAAAAGATGCATTTAGCTGGAGACTGAGGAGACAGCTGAGACTGACAGAACATATCACACCTGCATGGACTGTGGCCTAGAGGTGACGAAAGCAGAAGCTCCTCTTGCTCAGGCAACATATTTCTGAAAATTAGCTGAGCTTCGCACTGCCCTTGGGGCAGCCTGGACTGGGTGAGGGAAGGGAACAAGAGGGGCCCTGACGGTTCTCAGATGGTCGGACATTGTAGAAGCAGGTCCTTGACACTATCAAAGCCACGAGCATGAAAATTTCACTCTCTCTGAAGGCCGCCCTCCAGTTTTGGCACATCCCACAGCATCAAATCTGAGCATCCAAGAAACGGTTCCTAATGCATTTCATGCATTAAAAAAATCAGGTCTTGCCCCTGCTCCCTCCTGCCCTCATGAGAGTGTGTCTCAAACAAGGCAAGTGATACTTTATTAGCATCAAGAAGAGATATACCAACGCACTCAAGCCAACGGCTTCTTTTCTGGGAGTAAGGGGAAGCTCAGCCTCCCAGCGCCCGTGGGAGTGCCTGGAGTCCCAGGTGCTCTGTATCCATGGGCATTGCAGGCCTCGCTGCACCTGGCAGCACAGCACAGGGACAGAGCTGTTGTCCGGTGCACTGAAGCGTGATCAATTATTATGGTGCATAAGCTTTGCACGCAAAGCAGCTGAGGTTTCTGCAGCCTCCCCTGTCAGCTGTGCTACAGGCATTTTCAGTCCTACTACGTTTCCAAGCAATGCCCTATGAATTACTCCTGGGACACACTGAGGTGGCTGAAATCCTTTTCTCTTATAGTGACAAATTGATCACGTATGCTCTTTAAAAAATGAAGAATCCCAGAATTGTTTTAAAGGATTGCAAAGTAAGTGGCTGTCAGTGTCAGAGGAATTCCCAGGCATGTAAATGACAATTTCTTTGATAAAGTGACCAAGGCACCGTGGCTTTCCAAATGTCACAACACTTGGGTTGTAATTACTAGTAAGCTTTGCAATAGCAAAAACCTTGCTAGAAGCTGCTCAAACCCTGGCAGCATTTGTAATAAGAGCATCCTCTCTTCAGCAAAAACTGGATTTCATCTTTTTTCCTAGTTTTGTCTTTTTGTTACTTAAAAAATAAAAAGGGAGCCATCAAAGACCAATTGCTAAAAAAAAATCCCAATACCCTTATGCTAAAGTCAGGTCTTTAGGAGTATAAAATTCTCCTTTCTTAAATCAAAGAGCTGAGCAAGAAGGATCATCAATGAAAAATCCAGCTAACCAAAGGGAACAACTAGGGTATAAGTAGGGAAGGGGAGTCAATAGCACCGTGGCTATTTTTTCTTTTGCACTAAGCCTGGTTTTACATTGCAATCCTATCCCTCCGTTCTATCTTCCCTTCCTTTGTCTGTTTTATCCACTTTTTCTTCCCTGACACATGACCTTCAGGTATGACCATATAATTAAATGCAATTGAGTTGCACTGATTTAACTAATTACCACCTGTCACGTGTGCCACCTAAGCCAATATTCTCCATTTCCTCAGCCCGCTCCAGCTGTGAGACAAAACGTGTTAGCTCAAACGCCAGGTTTAAGCTGATTCAGGTAACCCAAGATATCCGAAGACATGCTTTATGTCAAAGTTGGTAGTAGGATACTTTCAGTGGTGCAGCCAGTGAGTGGCACCTCACATGGGTTACACACATATTCACATCTATAGCCTCAAGAGGTCTCTGGACACGAATGGCTCGTTTGTTGCTTGTCTGGAGCGTGCTACGCAATGAGGCAGTGATGTCTGATTGGTGTTTTCACATGTGACTACTGCAGAAATAATTAGCAATGACAACACATATACAGTGTATTCCTCTTTGCTCTGCCAGCTAGTTGACTGATGCAGAAGAGGCCAGTGTGACCTGAAATCAAAGGTGGATCCTGCCAACTAACAGCAAGAAATAGTCAATTGTAACACACAAGCTCAAAATGCCTCTGTGAAGATGTTGGTCACATACACCTCACATCTGAAAATTATGGAAACTATATAAAGATAAAATCACTACTGCACTGGAGCAGAAATGACAGCTTTGTCATAATAGTCCATCTCTGAGCCTGCCTACCATAGATGAAGATGAAAACCCCTTTGCACAAGTCAGATAACATGGCAAGAAGATTTCCCCTTGACCGCAGTGGTTGATCAGCTGATGGTCTGTACAGAGAGACTGACAGACTTTCTTATTTTCATTTTAGCAAAACAGTGTGGGTAAACATTGACATAGAATTGTCTTATCTTCAATTTGGTCACGGTTGATTGGAATGTCTCTGCCTATGAAGATAACAGAATTAGTAGTCCATTAGTTAAGCAATCATGACTTCTATTCAAGCTTCTGTACTATGATTACTTTGCTGTATCTGACAATCTTCCCACAGCAGAGCAGGCAACATGATGAGTATCTTGCACAAGTTTGTTCTTTTGACTTCTTCCTGCTAGGACAGCAATGTGTATGTTTGAGGGGTCTTGCGCTCTCCCTCTTTTTAACTCAGCAGCCTATATGCAAGAACTCAAACTGCAGATAAACAGATGCTACCAGTTGCTTTGCAATGTTTTCCAGTTAATGATTTTCTGTCAAACCAAGAGGACATTTCAAGTAGGTACCAACAGGGCTTGTCTCAGTCCCAGTGCTAGTCAATCTTTTCATTAATTACTTGGTAGCTGAGCTAGAGAGTGCACTTCTAAAACCAGCTGTGGGCACTGAGATGATTAAGTCTGCAAGCAGTTGGAAGGTGTACTGGTTTTAGCTGGGATAGAGTTAATTTTCTTCGCAGTAGCTCGTATGGTGCTATGTTTTGGATTTGTGACCACACAAGGGTGATAACACACCCCATTTTAGTTACTGCTGAGCAGTGCTTGCACAGCATCAAGGCCTTTTCTGTTTCTCACGCTGCCCTGCTAGTGAGTAGGCTGGGAGTGCACAAGAAGTTGGGAGGGGGCCACCATCCTTCCTACCTTCTTTGTGCCACATTCCCTGCTGGTCAGCTGTATCTCTCGGCCAGGTTGCATCTAAGCCTGCCAACCAAAAGTATCTGGCTTAGACATAAAACCTGTCCAGAAAAAAATTAAAAGTTGGAAAATAGGTTCTCTCTTTTATGTCCTGATCAAAGCCTAGCTTATGCGTTTCCCTTGCCACAGCAGGCACCATCGTGTTGATAGGATCTGCCTGCCTGACCTCCCTCCCTCTTCTGTCTCAAAACTTAAGATATAAATCATAGAATCATAGAATCATAGAATCACTGAGATTGGAAAAGACCTTTAAGATCATCGAGTCCAACCGTCGACCCAACACCACCATGTCCATTAAACCATGTCCCTAAGTGCCTCATCTACTCGTCTTTTAAATACCTCCAGGGATGGGGACTCCACCACTTCCCTGGGCAGCCTGTTCCAATGTTTCACCACTCTTTTTGAGTGTAACGTGTAAGAGTAACATGATGTTGTACAGGAGGGAATAGAGACCTCTGAAGTCATCAAAAAAGCCAACTAGTTCCATTTTAAAATATACCAGTTCAGAACTGATCCTGAATTGGGACTAAAAACTACAGTACAGGAAATCTACTTTACTGCAAAATAAGTTGGCCATGGATTCACTTTAAATTACTTCTTCTCTCCCTGGGGCATCTGGTGATGAAGCCCAATGCCAGTCTGCTGCTAGCATGCTGAATACAGTGAGCTGTGAGTGAAGGTTAGTATTTTAGCTTCTGTAGTCTTAATTTACAGAAACATATCAGTGAACATGAACCAAACAAAATATATGCAAAAAAGCAAAGAAACAGGTTGAGTTCTGCCTTTATAATTAATTGGTTTTTAAAAGGTTGACTGCTTGACACCCTATATTAATTGATTACAGGCAGCCTGCAGACGTAGTGTCTGAAAAGCAACTTTTGCATGGTGTACTTTCTGAATTCCTGAGACTGATCTTTTCTCCAGAGGGCATAATAAGAACAATTTTTTTTCAGTCCTTCAGAGACCAGCACTGACTCCATGTCTTGGCTTGGTCTGAAGGGAATTACTAGATGCTTGAGACATTCAGTCAAAAAAATAACAACCCAGACTGACTTTAAAGTGGCTTTACCATTTGGCAAAAGAAAAGCTGAGGGCTTGTGAATCTTTCTGCTGCTACTGCAAAATGAAAAATAAACAAAAATGTACAAAATAAGATAAATATCCCTTTGCTATAACTTGGTTATGCCCTCGAGTTACATGATAAAAACAGAAACATGCCGCAGATATCTGTTGTCTGTTATAACGTGCTGTTCCTACAGTACTGATGTTTGTCAGAAACTGCAATTTCATTTAGTTTATGTAGTTCTTCTAACAGAGCTTGCTGAAGTATTTCTGCATTGACGCTAGATATTTTAACCCACCTATTATGCGTAACTATAGAGAAAAGCAAGGAAAAATGCCAGTACCTGTGTGACCAAAAAAAGAAACATGGGCATTGAAAAGTTGATTATAGCCCATTTTCACAGGAAAGTTCAAACTTTGTCTCCATAAAACAACTGCATTGGCTCTTGAGATACTTGTATCTCAGTGAACAATCTCTGTTGCCTCTTGGTGGTTTAAGACATCCTGGCTTGTGAATTCATAGTTGGAAAACCACTGAGGAAAGCAAATGAGTCCTCGACATGTGGGAGGCCAAGATGCCACCAACTCTGACACATTGCAAGTTGTTTCGTTGTTCTTAAAGCATCCGGCTTCTTACTGTGTTTTTCTGCTGGAATGGTTTCATCCTGCGTGTCCTCCTTTCTGGGAGTGGTGGGCAAGTGGCACCCCCAAGCCAGCTCTGTGTGTTATTGCTCCAAGGCAGAAAGTGGAGGACAGGGACAGGCACAGCATTTGCTCATTTTTTTAACCTGTGCATGGGAATTGGGAGCTTGGTGTTATGAGGGAATGAGGGTTGTATCAAACCATGCTCTTCAGGAACAGGGCAGGGACAAGGCAGAAGCTGTGATGGGATGCTCAGCTGCAGAGTTGTGCAGTCTGGGGTGGGGACTGGCCCCTATGATCCCTTAACAGCCGGAATGTGTCAATGTCTCCCATCGATACCACAAGAGTGCTTACATTTCACCCGACTAATCCAAGGAGATGCTTGCCATCCCCTCCCACAGCCTGGCCCCATCCAGCCATCTGGTCCTGTGTGATTCCTTCTGCAGGCAGGGGAATGCCATGGGAACGCCAGTGCCGGGATGCTCACATGCAGACACGCACATGCACTCGCTCACACACACGCCTCCAGCCTTCTGCTACCAGTGCTCCCTTGCATGCTCTTTCTTTTGTCAGTTCTACTTTCTTCCCCAAGCAGGGCTAAGGATTTAGTAAAAGCCCGTGGGTACTCTGTGTTATAAAATTAGGTCTCTACAGATGCCAGCAGAATGCTGTGCCTTGGCATCCAAACAGCTTTGTCTCCAGTTAGTAGATAAACTGAATTTCCTCTCGAAGCTAAAGCACTCTCCAACCTCGCTTCCCCTGGATCTGCTTCCCCTTATGGCCGCAGAATGCAGCACAGAACCACTCGAAACAGCGTTAGAGAAATCCACTGCAGACACTTGAGAAATCCTGTGACAGCACTATGAAGCAGATAAGCAGAGGCGGGGGGAGAGGAGAGAGAAGAGGAATAGCTTTCGGAGATTGCTTGGCAGCAAAGTCAACGCTTGAAATATCTGTGGGGAGTTTGAAAGCATTTCCTAACATCAAAAATGCGAAGAAGAAAAAGAAATTTTGATCAATGGCTTATTGCCCTTGATCTAAGCAAAAGAATCCTAGCCAGTCAGAAATAACAGAAATCTGTTTTATTGTAAAGCTGAAGTTTTCTATGTTTTGACAGCTGGGGCTCATGCTTTTGGCTGGGTTATTTGCCAGCCTTAAAATATTCATCAGCAAGTTGCCAGGTTTTTGTCCTTTCAAATTGAACTCTAACGATGAAGGAGAAGGTGCTGGAGAGATTTTAAGCACGAGTTCCCTGCCCTAAAACAGAACTTTGTGGCCTGAATTCACATGACCAGAAAAAGAGGTTTCCACTCCCTGGCCAAGTTTCTGGTGAATCACTTGCTGGTCACAGAGCCAAGATTCGCTTTCTGGAGCATGGGAAGCAGTGGCTCATTTGTGATGAAGACAGCCCCCTTGCCTTTGTTGAGAGGAAATGGATTAACAGTATGTATTCTGTGCACAAGTCTTGAGAGAACTGAACTAAAATATTCCAGATTAAAGCACCCTTACTGAGGAACAAGCTGGAACACAGGTTAAACTGAAAAGTCAAATCTGATTCTGAAAATGATCGGTGAAATGTTGGTGTTGGTGGCTCCACGATCAACTCAGATGTCTTACAGAGCAAATTAGTGTCACAGAACTTTTTCTTTATCTTTTTGATGCAAACCTTTACATTACTATTCCAGTGTTGCTTCCTATTAATTCTTTCTATATTTTGATACACTTATTCTAAGAATTCAGAGCAGGCTCTTCTGCTCTTGAGCAATTTGTTCATTCTTATGTCTTGTGCTGCTTTCATTTAGTCACTTAGTTGTTATCGTTCCATTTCATACCTGTAAACCTTAGGGGGCTTTCTTAGGTAAACTGGTTACAAAGTGAAAAATATTAAATCATTTCATATCTGCTAGGAAGACTGAATTCCTCTTCCAAAAATTCAGGGTCAGTCATATTGAGTTTGTATCTGAAAAATCTATTTTCATCAACTCCGTCCTTAGCTTCCTTTACTCGTCCCAGGGTGAACACTATTTTTGTCATGTCATTTTATATCTACAAAGTCCTTGCAAGTGCTCAACACTTCACTTTTGAGACTGATGTTCCATTTTCTGGATAAGGAATTAAATTTTTTTAGTGGCTATGAAGTGATAACAAACCCTTTTCACTCAGGGACAAGTTAATATGAGAAGAAGTTGCAATGTAGAGACTAACAGTAAGTGAAAACTGAAGGTGCACTACTGTGTAGGATCAGATCCTTCAGGCAGTTTCAGTTCTACCAACTGACAGCTTAAACAGACAGCTGTAATGTGAACTAAGGTCAAACAGCATCTCAGAGTTTACAAAGCCGAATTTTCAAAGGGCTTTTTGATCTAGTCTCCAACCCTACGTAAAGCCAGGGTGCACAACTAAGCATGCAGGTGGCAGGTCTGCACTGAGGGATGTTGTCTGGTGGGACCGGGCACTGGGCTGCATATTAGGGGAAGGCAGAGGAAGGCACTGGCAGAAAGGGGAAGCGGTGGAGAGGGAAGTCTCTCTGGTCATGCCTATACTGGCATATAAAACAAGGCCAGGATTTAGCATCAAACCCTGGTCCGCATCCTTTAACCATTGTGGGTTTGGCTTATATCAACTAGCACGCTCTCGGGGCAACGTATGGGCATGGTTTGGGCCACACCACGTACCAGGACTGTTCTCAATGAGCACTCTGGATGCAGTCACCCTATTTTGGGCGGACAAGAAAGCTTAGAAGTGTGGATGCGAGTCATGCAGGGACACTTGCAGGGCCAGAAAACAGGTCTTGGCTTGTTCTGTTTTGTAATGTAGTCCTTACACCAGGATCATGCCAAACATACGGTATCATTTGAGGAATGCAGCTATTTTGAGCAGAAGGACCGATATTTGAGAAAGTGAGTGACAGTGGCGAGAACAGACAGATGTTTACTGATTCAATCTTCACATGCAAAACTGTTGGTGCATGTTCAAAGTAATTTTCTGAAGATGTGTCTCTTGTTATCTTAACATCAGTAAACAGTGTATTTTCCCATTTGTTGTAACTTGCTTATCCAGATCTTCTATATATTCCAGGGACACAATTACCAAATTTAAAGCTGCAAACAGATGTGTTCTCTCAGCACACTTGTAAGAAACATTTAATTTTACATTGCCAATTTTCAAATATTTCTATATACTCTGGCTAGGTAAAACAGTAAGGAATTGGTGTAACTCAGTGATGAATTAATGGCTTGCTCGCTAGTGCAAGCTCTTATTTTCCTCTTTAGCACATATTGGGCCAGACATTTTGGAAGAGTTTAATCAAAATCCTCATCAAAAGCCAAATGAGTGGATTTAAAGAAAGTTTAATTACAGTGGTCAAACCACCCAGCATGATTTGCTTGATTTGATTAACGTAATGAGGAGCGCATTTAATGAGAAATGCATTAATTCATTCAAACAAGTGGTTTTATCAGAGGTATTAAGCATCAGCCCAGATTATGTACTGCAGAAACTATTATAGCAAAAATTGACTGAGGTCAAGCGGTAGTCATGCCATAATTGCAAGCTCTCAGCTGTAATCTACCAGTTGAACTTGGGCAGTGCTCATCATGACTGAAAAAGCAGGGTCCCCATTTAAAAAAGCCCCCAAAACACAGGGTTTTGCTTCCATTCCACAGCTGGGATCTCCATCCCTTTCTTTCAGATGTTCAGAAGATTCGGGAACTGGGATTGAATTCTCTGAGTTTCAGATGGTTACACATGCAGATATTACCAGCAAATGATGAAGTGAGAGCTCAAAGGACACCCGATACCACCCCCCACCCTTAAAGGAAACGGAGTGTTCCCCGTTTGCTCTCTGTTTTACCTCCCTCCTGTCCCTGTGATGTCTTTGGGACGCTCCTGTTCCTAACCTGGAATAGAGTGACTTTGGGGGAGAATTATTATTTTCCTTCTGGAGAAGGAAAACTCCTTCTTGGAAAAGAAGAAAAATTGGCCTCAAGCTGGAAATATTTGAGAAAAAGAAGAAGGAGTCTCCTTTACACCTTCCTTTCTTCAACTGCCTTCTTTAGATAAATTTCAGCCCCTATATTCCAACTTTCCTGTTTCAGGACCCCTCCCCATGGGCTTTACACAGCACCCTTCACCTCCACCCTCCCCACTGGCACCCCTTCTCCAGTGCCCCCTGCTATATCTCCCAGCAGCTGCTAATGCTCTTCTCTCTCCTATGCTGCCCTGATCACCGTTACCTCTTTGATTTCTGCCTTTATTCAGTCCCCAACTTGTTATTCCTGTAGTGTCTGTGCTACCTCTGTGTGAGCCGCCTTTCCTGCTGCTTTGTACCGCGTCCATATAGCACTGAAACAACTTTGATTTTCAAGTGCTCTACTTCTAAGCCTGCTCGGCTGCCTGAGCACTTCTCGAGCACTGTTGCACAGTGGACTTAAGCACTATCTATTGCTCAGTCTTTCACTGGCTACCACCAGCAGCTGGCAAAGGAGAGCAGCTTTGAAACTGTTCCCTAAGTGGACAAGAGGCTAGTCAAGGAGCTGAGAAGCAGAGCACAAGCCCAGATAGGATAGGATCGGATCCTATCCAGGGGTATCTGCATACTGTCAAGTGAAGACTGGCGTGAAGGTCATATTTTACCTCCTGATTAAGTCAGCAGGAGTATGACAGTAAGACACTATTATTAGGGTGCCCAAATTAACATAGGTGCCAAGGTTCACCTGCAGGTTTGGAAGTCTGGATCAAGACCTTCAAGAAGTAAGCTGAAGTAGAGAACTAGAGATGTCAAAAAATAGACTTAAGGATTTATTTGCTATATTAATAGAAGATGAGCAAGAAAACCATTCCTGCTGAGCTGAAAACCATAATCCTTAGGATTATTTCTGCCACTTGCCTTTAAACCACAAGGAAACAAGTAAAAATTGGAATCAGAGTCCCTTGATTTTAGAGACATCTTGGGATGTGCCAAGATATCTGACTGCTGCACACCAACAGGAACCTGTGATATAGGCCTATAAACATTTGCACAGAGGAAAGCATTGACAGTGATGACCTCACCAGTACACTCAGCAAGGCTGTTCCCAAGGTAAAGACAATTCTGTCTTGGAACAAGCAACCCAAATAGCATATACAGACTCACTACAGCAGCTGCCCCTTGATGTCACATTTGGTATCCTTGAGTGGAATCTAGGTGGGAAATCATAAAACATAAATTGGTAGAAGATCATAGTTTAAAATACTTTTCCCCACTATCCCCCAGCCCAGCCTTCAAGCAGCCAACCAACTTTGCTAAACTTATCATCTGAAGAGAATTTCCCAAGGACCAATATATCTGACTGTATCAGTGATAAATGCAAAAATTGCAATTTATCTCCATAGCCCTCAAAAGAAACATCTTCTACAACAGAACCGTGAAAACCAATGGATCCTCAGCATGTCTGTCCCCAAATGCAAACTACTACTTTCTCCATACCATGTGCCCTCTGTACCGTAGTGAACTTATGCTGACAATCAGTGTGTGAAAGAAAAACATGGTTAATAACAAGAGGATGTTTCCCAAAACAGCCATTCTCCCTCTGATCATTCAGCCCTCATCCTCAAGGGAATCCTACAAAAGAAACTAGAAAGACTAAGCTGGGATTAAAATTAATAATTTGATGGGACACCAAAAATTGTTGATTCCAACAACAATGCTAATTTTATGGCACATTACAATTTACCTCAGATACGACTTGCTAATCTCAGTTTCTCAGGAGATAATTACCTGTGCGTTTCTTCCATCCTGTGTTCAGGAGAGCTGAAGACCTTATTACCGCTCCTCTTACTAACATCCCTCTGTTCCTTTCATCTCAAAGTATGTGAGTGATTAATATAATGAAACTGAACTCAGATAAATTGCTTCCGATCTTTGCTTATCTGGCAGTTTGCTAGTTATGTCCCTGCTTCTGTTTTTTGCCCCTCAGACTTGTCTGTTTTTTCCTATCAGGTATACTGATAACAGATATTGCCTCTCTCCACAGATATTCCTTCTGGGTGTTATGACTGTTCTGTATTTACAAATAAACCTGCCCAACCAGCCTCCACTTTGGAAATAGCAAGTGTGGTTCCAGATATGGCTCCAGTTCTGACTCACAGATTCCTTTTTGAATAGTTATATGGCTTTCAGTCTGGCATTATCCAAGCTCTCATCTGCTTCAAAGAAATATTTGGGTTTATGCAAAGAATAGGAACACAACTTAACTGGCAAAACATCAGTCACTACTTCTAAAAGGAAAGGAAGCATCGTTAACTCAGATCTTTCTAAAATGAAAGTGAAATATGACATGGAGGAGATTCAGGAATATATTGTTCAACACAGGGCAGTTATGCACCACCCAACCCAGTCAGAGATGAATTTTTTTATTGTCACTTCTCTCTGATACTTCCCAGGTACTGAACTGGTCTTTGGCAATGCTCATTGCAATGATGTAGTATATTATTTGCTTCTCCCCTTCATCCATGGAGCTCCAAAAACCCGTAACTTTACTTCCCTGCATCCAAATTCAGTAACTTAAAGCTGTAACAGCTTGGGAAAGGTTAGCCAGTACCTTAGGAAGGGACTTGATATAATTTTGCCTAGGAAATTTCAGTGTGCAGTCCCACATGAATTAAAATATATGGACCTATAGAATAGCATGATATGTTTTAGGAAGTATTAAATAAGCCAGTACACAAAGCTCTGAGGTAACGTGCAGATCTACCACCTTCTGCCAAATACCATACAATTCCTTGGGCTTGCAGAAGTAGCAGGTATTGTTCTGCTCGCACAGCATGCAGTCCTTGACACACATGTGGAAGGCATTCTTTGTAAACAAGTACCTAAATTTCACATCCAGGGCAGAAGTTCTACACCCTTCTTCTTTCACCGAAAGGCACTCAGAGAAAATTCAAGACAGGATTAAGGAAAGGACTTTTTTTTAAACTTGTATTCCTCATCTTGTGAAACTAGGGGTTATCTGTGACCCTGACCACACGTGAGACCTGCAACCTCAGCATTACCATGTACAAAGTAATGTTTACCCCGTATGCGCCTGTCATCATGGAAAAGCTCAGGAAATATATGCAAAGGATTTTTTGCAGGTCCAAAGGAAAAGCAGACCCCCACATCTCTTCCTCCTGCTCAGATACAAACCAGGATCTGGCTTCCAGCAGGCAGTTTGTATCAGTGGGTTCTGCTAAGCAGTACGGAGATAATCCTGAGCATTGATAAATGGGAAGTGCTAACACAATGTTAACATTTGGTGAAAGCAAAATATTTGCCAAGAACCTAGAAGGCTGGGAGCTTAAAGCAGCTCTCCACGCTGGCTTTCCTTAGCAAGGTGCACAAGGGATGGGCACTCAGCTATGGGTCCCACTGCTGGCTCCTAAGAGATTGAACCTACAGTGCATCGTACCTATGTCCCAATCAGCCGTATTTAATTCCCTTCTCCCCATTTGGCTGTGCCACTGCAATGAAAGTTTCTGCAAGAAACTGAGAGGTTTCTGGAGCAGTAAAACAGCTCCTGCCACTCACGAGCCAGTGTTTTACTGTGCCTGTGGCACCTGCCCTGGGGCTGGTACTACCATCAGCTTCTTCCATGTAGCGAGGCAGACGGCTTCTGACTTAGCCATCTGGTTTCGATGACCAAGAGCCTGCTATAAGATCTTTCTACACCACTGCAAATTTGCAGATCCAGGCGCCAATCGTTGGAAGAAACACACAAATTCAGCCCATTAGTTTCCCAGCTGCGAGTGCGTAATGTGAGAGCAGCGTTGGAGATGGATGAAGCGTGAAAACAATGTGAGACGAGGATGCCCAAGCTGGCAGGCGATGAAAATCAGCTTCCGTCCTCCCGGGTGGCCGCAGGGTCCCTCCTCGACAACCCCATGGGAGGGAGAGGCAGCGAGAGCGCGGGGCACGGTGGGGGCGCGGCAGCCCTTACCTTCTCATTCTTCCTCTCCTCGGCCTTGCCGGCGGGGCCAGGGGTGACAGGGCCACCCAGGGGCCCACCGCCCACCTCGCCGTTGAGGTGGGCGGCGCTGACGTTGGGTGGGGTGATGGCGGCGGCGGCGGAGGTGAGGGGGATGAGGGGCCGGGCCCCTGGGACGGGCGGCTGGTGGCTGTGCTGCGGGGAGATGGCGGGGTGAGGCCGGATGGCTGCTGCTGGCAGGCGGGAGGGCGAGCTGGGCGTTCGCAGGGGCGAGACCGTGGCAGTGGGCCGCTCCGGGGCCGGCACCGGGGGGTGAGCTGCGGAGGGAGTACAGAGCACGGTTAAGCCCCCCATGCACTGCCAGACCTGGCCCTTCAGTGGCTATCGCTGCCACGACATGCCAGGGCCCGACGGAGAGCTAAGCTCTTAGCTTTAACCCAGAATATCTCAGCCTGCAAGTGTTTTCAGCTAAATCCTAGAAATCCCCCTCCTGGCTGCGAAAGGCCTGTCTGCAGTCACCAAAATGGCTGGGCCAC
>NW_008795029.1:4140743-4166353 GCF_000699145.1 Aptenodytes forsteri
GAGGCCGGATGGCTGCTGCTGGCAGGCGGGAGGGCGAGCTGGGCGTTCGCAGGGGCGAGACCGTGGCAGTGGGCCGCTCCGGGGCCGGCACCGGGGGGTGAGCTGCGGAGGGAGTACAGAGCACGGTTAAGCCCCCCATGCACTGCCAGACCTGGCCCTTCAGTGGCTATCACTGCCACAACGTGCCAGGGCCTGACGGAGAGCTAAGCTCTTAGCTTTAACCCAGAATATCTCAGCCTGCAAGTGTTTTCAGCTAAATCCTAGAAATCCCCCTCCTGGCTGCGAAAGGCCTGTCTGCAGTCACCAAAATGGCTGGTCCTCCCTAATGATGTGACTGGGGAATGGCCTGGCCATCCCTGCCCATGCCTAGAAATAAATAAAAGGCCTACTGTGTTTTTAAAATACCTTATCTTGTTCCAGCTGAGCTGTTTTCCAAACCTCCAGGACCCCCTCCTAACCTGATAGGTTTTGGAGCAACGCAACATGGGACCTAAAGGGTTAGCCCAAATGATCCACACTGACCTCGCAGACTGCAATTACAAGGGAAAATCTCTCGCTTCAGCCCCAACAAAATGATCAACAGCACATCACTGTGCTGCACAAGATAAATTAAGCAGAAATCCGCCAGAGGATTTCTGAGCTCAGCCTTGTAACTGCCAGCAAAGTCCCTTATATGCAGTGCTTTTTAGTCTTGCTGCCCCTGCTGAGCAGACCCAGCCTACAAGCACTAGGAACCAGGAATTAGCGCTCGTCTGTTTAACAGTGACCACGACACACTGCCGAGGTCAGCTCTCCAGGGATTCGGGAGCCTGTTGCATGCCTCATGTTGCAAAAAGTGTGACAAAGGTCCAGGTCCATTTCCACAATGATGTTGCCTTTGACTTCCAGGTTGGTTGATTGCTTAGGTGTAACCTACATACAGCTCCACTTCAAGTATGTGCAGACCAGAAGCTGAGTCCGCACTCAGACATTCACTCACTTAAACGATTCAATAGTAGGACTGGCTGGAAAATGCCCATTTCACAAATGATTTCAAGGCTTCATAATCTGGTTTAGTTCCGCCTCAGTGCAAAATTTGAACCTTTGAACATTTTTCTGAGCACAACGTACTCACCCACCCCACAATAGCCTCTATTCTGGTCAGGGCATTCACCTGGGATGTGAAAACATAGGATCCGGTCACTGCGCTGTTCTCCTCTGTGGAGAACAGCTCTGGACAGCTGTCTATTCCCTTTGCAACCTGAGCCAGGACAGCTTCATGGCTGAAGTCTGGTTGAACTACATCCATTCCTGACAAAAAGCTTTGAGTCCCAAAATCAGCTTTTCTTCGATCAAGAAGCATTTTTTTTGAAAATTTCCGACCCACTCTGATCTGTGTGTTTCTTACAAATTCATCTGAAGGATACATTTTTATGCAGGACCAGCTGGAGTTCACTCAATCTATAACTAAACAACAATGCTAGAACAACTCAAACCACTATTTTCTGTTTCTATGGTTAACAGCGGCACCCATTACCAGGGACTGAAACGATAAGGAGTGCCATTAATCATACTCACTAAACCAGCTGAGCACTCCTGCCAGGAGGGAATTTCATCCCCCAGCCTTATGTCCTATTATCCAAAGCAGTACTGAACATGATGGGCCACTGATCATCAGATTAGCACCTCCAAAGTTTACATGATTCTCCCTCACGGTAACTCCTTGATGCTGTAACATCTCTTTTCATTAATGTTGCTCATAGCAAATCAACCAAACTACCATTAACCAGTCTTGAACTTTGTGTGATTTTACCATGTAGCATGAGGAAGGGCCTAAAAGTTGTTATTCCCCCTCCCTGGATTACCAAGAACGTGTACTGGAAAGTGCAGTTCCTTTCCAGAGAGCCAGACAGGGCACCACTGGTTATCTTGAAGTGATTCCCTCCTTCTGATTTTCCCATTTGGAAAAATCAGATGAGCAACCACTGCTGCCAGAAATCTCTTTTTCCGGGATGGTTAAGCTTGCAGGGTCAAGGTTTTGAACTACTGGTTATAGGAAGCAACGGCTTTCCTAAATTTAGAGGAAAAGCACAATAATGGAATTTCACTGCATGTACCTGGATGCAGAAGACTGATTTGATAATCATATTAGGTACATTACTTCTTTCATATAGGACTCAGTGTTTCCAGGCACAAAGGAAACAGAAAACATGAGAAACAGTAAAATCAATGGCCTGAGAAAAATCAACTCTGAGCAGAGCTCTCACATTTTGTTCTGTAATTTCATCTGCTTACTGTTACAATGTATGCCTTTGCTCTGGGATCTCTGGATCTGGACTGTGCTGCATCAAACATGCTATTAATTAGCAATGCTCACTGAAGGCTATTTTTATTCTACACCACTCATATTTCATTTTGGGTGTATTCCTACATTAGTGGCCTTGTGCAAAATTGATTTGTTACTCATGTATATTGCAAGCCAACAGAAACGTGATTTGAATACTGTGCCAGCTTGCCTCTTTTGGAAAGCTCTTCCAAAAGTCAGTGTGCATTGCCCTGTCCTGCAGCACTAAAGAGACCTTTTGAGGAGCTCTGGTACACAGGATACTGGTGAGGACGTCCATTATGGAAAAAAATACTGATAATCATGACAAATTTCCTTTATTTATCCTGGGAAAGGTTTATTTAATTAAAACAACAATCTCATGAACCTTCTGGAAGGGCTGGAGAACACCCTGCTTAGGAGGTTTTGGAGCATCTCTGTGGTCCCTGGATCACCCTGCCTGCCAACTCCTTGGCACTTTAAGATGTCAGAGTGACCTGGAGGAGCAATCTTAAATCAGGGAGGCTGCTGAAGGTGTAGCACAGCAGTGCCGTAGAAGGAAGGTGTGGGGCATGCCAGGTGCATGGGGCAAAATGATCGGTCACCTCAGTTTCAGGGGAGTCCGTCTGCCTGTTGGCATGAGCACAGGAGGCACCAGGAGCACCCCAACGCTTCCTGAGAGCCTTGCCCAAGAGGGGACATTTCTGCCTTTGCACTGTGGGAGCAGAAGGGCTTTTGGAAGGGTGTGACTTGAGGGGAAAGCAGCACTTTCTGAACTAGACAAAAAGAGGATAAATCGATTACTCCCCAGTGTGACACGGATGCCGTGTAAAGTCCTGCCACTGTTTGTTGAGCAGAGGAGTCTGCACTGTTCGAGATTCAGATTCACACATTTAATTATGTTTTCTTCCCTTTGGTCTGGACTGTGTAGGAGGTGAGATTAGATGGTCATAATGGTGCCTTCTGGCTTCAAACGGTATGAATCCATGACTTACACCACAGTGTATTTCTTATTTGTGTCTGCTTTGTTTTGTATCTAAGACCTCAGTTTTCAGCAGTCACAATCCTTACTGATCTGCCTTTGTAAACACAATGGCTCACATCCCTATAAAATACCAGAAACAAAATGTTTTAAATTTTGCTATAAAGTTCCACCACAGGATTTACTTTTACTTTATTCAACATCAGAGCTGTTTAACATCAGGGAAAGGGGAATAAATAGTACTCTAGAAAATTGTGCTTTACATCAGAAAGGGAACCTAGAAAGAACAGAGGCCCCCTGGTGTGAGAAGCTCTTATTCTCATTTCAAAAAGGTGGCAGTATTTTTCAGGTCTTTTGCTTTATCACTAACACCGGGTCCCGTTCTGCCTAATAAATACCTTTCATCCCTGAAGCCCAATGAAATGCTTCTTAATTTTAAGTCCTGTATTACTTGTCCTGCGATAAGGGCAGTATTTTTCCGTCCGCGAGCCAACCGGACTCAGAACTGTTAATCTCCTCAGTATGCAGGGTGCTTGCTTTCACTCAGATAAATTGTATAAATATTTGTAAACACTATAATCTATTTCAGCTGTAGCAACAGAACAATCTGATAAACACAACGTGGTTCCCAGAGATCAATAGAAGCCCATAAATATTACAAGCAAATAAAACATACTCTATTCCACATTGACTGAGCTGTGACTAAAAGGAGAAAGCAAGCTGCAGGGACAGGCAGATTCGAGAGGCTTGCACTCGAGGGGTACAACATCAATCCTGCCGACGCAGGGCGAGAGGCACTGGCAGGCGTGCACATACCCATCTGCATGGCGTTGCGGGTCTGGCTGGCTGGCTGCTGAGCTGAATACCTCAAGCAGTTATTCAGCTGCGGAGAGGCCGCCTGTAGCTGGGGATGCGTCTGAGGCGCAGTGATAGGAACAACCGGTCTGACAGCCGTGGCGGCATTGGTGTGACCGGCTCCTGGGGCTCCTTTCGTTGCCGGAGCTCCCCCGGCTCCGCTGTTCCTGGGCTGCCCAGCTCCCACTGGCACCCTGCACAGAGATAAGGCACAGCATAAGCATGCTGCAGAGACCCCGATCCTCAGCCACAATGCTGATAAGAACACCCAGTTACTTAGGGGGTTCAACATGATACCCTCTCAGGTGTTAAAGTAAACCGAGATATAGATAAATATATTTATCTTTATAGGACACAGTTGTAAGCATGCTGGAGGATATTTTCACCCCTTTATCCTATGGAAAGAAGTGCAGGGTAAAAATGAAAAAGATAATTTTTCTCATCACTTTTTTTCTTAAGCTACATTTCTGTCAGAACAGTTTCTAGTAAAATCACAAACCTAAATTCAGAAGAAATGGATATCTCCCCAATGTCATTTTGTGTGCCAGCGGCTATTTTACAGGCACTAATGGAGTGAAAATTAAAACAGACTCAGAGATCTTTTCTTAGGACCAAATCCGCCCTACAGGGAGAAAAAAGATGGATAACACCAAATCTGTGTGTGGCTGTTGAAGGGGACTGAAAAGCAGCAGACTTGGCAGGGCTTGGCTTGGCTTGGCTGAACACTTACCCTACCGATGTAACCAGCCCTAGCTTAGACTTGCTAAGGAAGTGCAAAAGGGAAGGGAATGCGGCTGACCTTACTGAAAAGGAAATCCAAACAATAATTGACCCCTCTTTCACTGCTCACTTAAACTGTATGCATAGTTTGTATTTCATCCGAGTGGCTGGGGAGACCTCAGAGGGAAGGAACGAGGCTCTTTCTCCTATGCAATGAGTTCAGCCTAGAGGAGGTCTTGGTCCTCTTACCACTGAGCTAGAAACTCTCTGACCAGGGCAGGAGGACACTGGGGAGGACAGAAGGACCCCAATGGACAAACTCAGCTGCTGCTCAGCAGCTCTTTTTCTGAGATTCTTACTCAGGTTCCTGAGTAATTTCCTTCTCCAGCAGTAGATGCCATGAAACAGAGGGATCATTTTGTGCTGTTCTCCTCTCCTGGGCTGCTCCATGTGCCAAGGTCCTCCTCCAGGAAAGGACAGCAGAGGGGATATGATGCAGAACAAAGTGTGGTGGAGGAAATGGAAATGAGACAGTGCAGGGGGTTAGTAAGGAAGGAGAGGATAACAGAAAGGGTACAAGACCAACCTATGGGGGGGGTGGGACTGGGAGAACTTCTGGGGCCCCAAAATTGTTGTGTGGGAACACAGAGAGGAGAAGAGCAGAAAAAAGGAGTATGCTGAACAATCTGGCCCAATTCAGAGGACAAGAAAGATAGAAGAAGCAACCCTAAGAAAAGAGCGGAAATGGGAAGAGCCAAAAGAGTGAAATTCTGATAGAAAGAGACCGAAACACAGGCTGGAAGATACGGACCAAAAGTGCAAAAGATAGCCATCCCCTCTGCCCAAACCCCTCTCCCCACAAAATCACAGGAGGAAAAACACCACTGTGGTGTCATTGACTTGACTCATCTCATTGTTCAAGGTTTGCCTGGATTACATTTTGCTAAATGAATCTGATTTTTTTTTCTTTGAATTTTTTTTCATCAGCCTCCAGGTAGGGAAAGCTGGGAATCCCACCAGATGGAAATCTTGACTGTCTGTCATCTGCTGTGAAGAGCTGGCAGGGTAGCAGCAAGGTTCAGTTGGAGCTGGCTTGGCCATCTGCCCTAGATTGAGTTTGCCAGAAAAGCACACCTAATAGTCCACTGAAAGCTGCGTTCAGGCAAACACGCACACCGACAGGTACAGAAACTATCTGTGACTCCCACAGAGCTGGACAGATGTTGGATGTGGCAAACTTTCTCTGCTGCCCTGTGCCTGTCTGTCCATCTAAAGGGTCTTGTCCTTTTTCCACCATGCTCTGCTCACACATGTGCTTTGGCAGCTTATAAATCTAGTTCAGTGTTATTAAATTCATGGGCAACTTCTTTTTCTTGGGTTTTGTAGGGAGTGGCAAAAAACCACACATGAATCTATTCCTCTGCTTTGTTGTCAAAGGGGAACAAAGTAAGTTGAAAGTGCAGCAAATAGGAGATTTTGTTGCTATCAGATTTTTCTTGCTGTTCTCACTGAGGGTGATTTACACAGGAACTTAATTAGCTCACAGGATCATAAATATAATCATAAAGCTGCTTTCGGGTTTTGTGGAAAGCACGTTTGCCCTTTAGCACTTCTCTCTGTCTTGTTCTAGCTGTGACATGCTGCATTTAATAAAGTCTTGCTGATTCAGATCACCAACACTTCAGCACAAACTTCTTTACTAATTAAAAGCTGAAAAGGCAAGGAGTGAAGGCAGCCAAGGGGCTCTATAAAATCAGGTAAATACGTTTAGGTTGATGAACAGTGAAGACCCCATGAATTAATGGGGTTTTTTGGACTGAAATGCAATATTAGGACTGTCAGCGGGCTTAGTTATCGTCTTCTAATCTGCTCTTAACTTTTGGTCTTGCTCAGTCCACATATTACAAACTTGACATAAACTGAAGATGGAACAAACCTGGATCAATTTTTCAAGATCAACACCGTCTGAGTTGTGAGGTGCCTTTCTCTGGAGAGGAGTGAAAGATGGTGGAGACTGTGTGCACATGGGAGGAGAGACTGAGAGCATACGAGAAGGAGTGAGTGTGATTTGCAAACCCACAGTTGCTCTGAAGGAGATGTGGGCACACACAGCAACGTTCACCTGCAAGGAGCATGTGGGGCAAAACAGTCTAGGACACGCTGATGAACTTTCTCCTCAGCTTGCAGAGTGGGCTCTAGATCAGAAACACCCTTTGATTTGGTGTTGTCCAATACTGAACTCTGACAAATGGCATTCCTCCCCAGACATGCTATTCTTTCCTTCTCTCCTCTTCTGCATCTGAGACAGAGGTAGCTAAAATCAGACAATTTACTGATTGTAAACCACTTCTGAATTTTAATGGTTCAAACATTAGTCTTGATCCAAATGATCCAAGCCCTTGGATTTAAGCAAAACAAAATCTACATGAGGAGCTACTGAAAAGCGAGACATAAGCATTCCTTATTTTGTTTATCCCCATTACATGTCCAGTAGTTTTATAACAATAAAAAAATAATTAGCCAACAGATTCTTTACAATAGTAAAACCTGGGCTCATCAGACTTCGTAGAGTCAGAAGTTGTAAATGTAAAATCTAACACAACTAGTGAAGTCTTCTGAGAACATGGATAACTCCAATGCTACAACCAGCAAGTTTCATTTCCCAAGTCTGCAAAGCCACCAGAAAATTTCTGGAAGGGGAATGTGATTTAAAAGCAGAGCTACGTTGCTTTCAGCATCCTCCAGACGCAGAATCCCTCTCAGCCCCAGCTCAGGCATATCCACCTTGGCCAGTGGTCCTCACCTTGAAACAGGTGTCACGTAGTTGCCTGGGAAGACGCCAGACATCCCACTCCTCAGAGACGTCCCCTTGAACCAGCCGTCCTGGCACTTCTCAATGACCCTGTACATCTCACCTTTGCGGAGCTCCAGCTCGTCGTTCTTCTGAGGCTTGTAGGCGTACAGGGCTAGGTAGCTGTGGGGAGAGGTCACACAAGAAGAAAGCACACAGCTGATGTCAACCACCGCCTGTCCCGCTTTGACTCCAGCCCCGCAGAGCAGAAAGTGAGCAGAAACACTGCTCAGAAACGGTGGTTAAAAAGGGACACCATTACAGCACCCCAAACACGAAACAGCAGAGACAAGATCAAGTGGATGCTAAGCTAATACAGGAACAACTAATTAGATTAAAGTCAGGGGGTAATGTAGAAATTAATAGGACATACTTCTCACCCAGGGCACAACCAAAGCAAAACACTGCCACAAAGCAGCACTGAAGTTAAGAATTTAGCAGCAGTTGCAGAAGGACAAGGCAATTACAGAGACAGCCAGAGTAACCAGGGCTTGAATGGGAAGGCTTTTCAAAGCCTAACATCTGGATGAAGTATATATTCATATGCTTCAGGGTCGGAGCTGCTTCCACTATGGATTTTCAGAAGAAACTTTTCTTATGGGTAGGCTACTTTATAAAAGTTAAAGGCAGCTTTTCTTGCAGCTTTCTTGATGCTATTTATGCTGGCCAGTTTTAGAAACAACACACCAAACTGTTCTGATCCAGTATGGTAATTCTTGTATTATGTGGGTAACACAAAAAGTGACAGAGGGCCAAATTCTGCAAAGGGATTTTCACTTAAGTAAGCGAAGTGGTAGAATTTGGCTTTGGATGTTTTGTATGCAAGTATTCTAATAAATATTTAATCCAGGACCCAATATGTAGAACTCTATTTATTTAATTACAGCTTTTATTTATTCCCTTTGTTTAGAATCTTTCTTTTTATCTCTCTTTTGTTCTTCTGTTACTACTTCAGGGATGTCTAATGTTGTGAAATGACTACAACTTAAAGTCCTTAAAGGTATTCTCTCTGTTTAGAGAGATCATTGTTGAAAATTAACAATGATTACTTGCACTTTGGGGAATAATGGAAAGTCAGGACAGGGTAACAAAAATGCACACACAGAACAACACTTTATTTGTAAATACCAATTTTATTTTGGCACTGTTGCCTTTCTACAAATGCAAAAAGGGATTTCTGGTAATTCTTGATTAAGGCTGTGCCTTCTTGAGTTTTTTTGGCTTTGTGCCTTACAGACAGTGCAGAGAGATTAGGACAAATGGGGAAACACTTACAGAAAGTGCATTTGCACTACAAAGTGCAGCACAATGCTCTTAGGCTTGGAGGCAAGTGAGAAGAGGCTTGCTGCCCACCTTATAGCAGTGAACCAGAGAAATAATGAAAACTATAACCATTGTGATTGTAGACTTGCAGCCAATAAAAATGATACATGGCTTTTTACTTCTGCTCTCCAGGAAATATAATTGAGGAATAAATCCTGTTAGTTTTCCTGATTCTACTCCTTTATGGTACCAGTAGATTTCCTTATTTTTATTCTGAAGGTAGTAAATAAACAGCAGTAATGAGCAGAATATGAAATATTTGGTAACAGCTCCTTGGGGCATCCTTAGACTGATGTGCCTGGCTTTGTTTACCACATGCATGGGGCACAAAGATCTAATCAGAAACTGTATTTCATTAGCCAACAGATGGGAGAAACCATCCTGCACATCCTTTGTTTAGCCTATATAATCAGGTGGTCCCGAGCAGGTCTGTAGCTGTTCACCTGATGGAAAACATGAGGCTACATATGAACTGAAGAACATTAAAATGCATCACCCTGACATGAAATAAGGTTGCATCCTTCAGTGCTAATCCTTCAGCACAGTACTTTGCTAGGACATAACGGAAAGTGCCAAGACTGCACTCACTCGAGGGAGCAGAAAGTGTAGCTTTGATTACCTCTTTTTAAGTTGCTGCTTACACAGGGCTCATATTCAGAAGGTAGGGGTAAAGCGGGGGTCAAGGACAGAGCATTTTAGATAGACTTACTTAGCCCTTTCCCCAAGGGGCTACATGTAATAATGTAATTTACAGGTTGAGATGCTGGAAGAAGGTGCAAGGAAAATTACCCTAAGTGGATCATAGGCTTCTTTCCCTTGCAGCTGTCTCCAGCTCTCCTACTAGTTTCTTTCTGTTCCTGCAAATTTCCCCAACTCAGCCTCCCGTAAGCCTGAATAACCAATATCATAATGAGCCTAAACATCCTCCGGAGAGAGTATCAAAATCCTTGCAGAGACTAAAAGAAGGTGTACAACAGCCCAGTCTGGACTCCATGCCAAAACTGACCAATCTCTGTATTGCTAAGCTGATGAAAACTTGTATGTGATAACCACATAGCGTGACCCTGGGACAACGGAGGTGATCAGCGCTTTCTTCATGGACCGGTGATCCCACCACCTATGTGGGGCAGTGAGGATGCCCACCGCTGGGGTTTTCCTCTATTAGTCCGCAAAGAGGCAGTGGCTTCTCCAAACCCAGCGACAGGCCCAGCCTGGGTCCGCTGCCTGGCCGTGGCTGGCATGCCCGCCCCATGGGCACAGGCATACACCCCATGTGCTGGCAGAGAGGGAGCTGTGGGAGAGCTGACGGGATGCCTGCTCTCATACACGGCTGAAAACAATTTGAGTGCAGGCAGCTTCCCTCCCCAGAAAGCGTTTCTGGGCTTTTCCTCTGGCAGGGGATCAGGGCTAGTGGTCCCTTTTGCTGAGGCTGATTTTGCCTTAAGCCAAAGCCTTTGGACTTAGACACGTTTCACCGTTCCCTAGATTTTAGATGTGAAACTTCACCAGCAAACTACAACCGAGAAGAAAGTGTTAAAACAACAATCTGAAATCTCGCAAAATGGAATAGCAAGTAGTTCTGGGCTACGTGGAACAGTAAGGCTAAGGGTCAGGGAGCCAAAATCTTTATCAAGAGTTCCCTAAAAAAAGTCCTGAGCGAGAAGGTAGCTCATGTTCTTGGCCTCGGGGAGCTGCCAGTGACTCTACTTGTAACGCAGAAGCCCCAGGGCTCTGTCTAGGGTTGTACCTCCCCAGCTCTGCTACAGCTTTCAGATAAAACTTCCTCTTTGACTGGAACTTGGCTCACACATGCAAAATGACAGACTGGATTACAAGGCTGCTTCACGGGGAGACGACAGGAGAAGCATAGGAGGGAGAAGGGAAGGCTTGCTGAGGCACGGAGGCAGGGGCATTGCCAGAGAGCTGTAAAATGTCCTGATTCAGTAACTAAATACTGGAAATACTGCCAGTTACTGCTTCCTACTTTGAGCAACGTTTGAAATAAATTTTTGCCCCACTATGTGCCACACAGGCTGCACAGGGTGACCACAGGGTGATGGTGAGATCTCTCTGTGGGGCAGTGAGTGATGTGTGGTACCCCTCAGGTATGAAGATCTCACCTTAGTAGCCAAGAACAAATTTGTTTTGGTTCTGTTCCAACTCTCCTATTCTCCTTAAAGCAGATTTGCTACATTATTTTAGGATTTTGTTTGTGAATTCAGACCTTGTTTTAGCCATATCATAAACCACTAAAATACTGGTGTGCATATGTGTGTGTGTCTATATAGTTCTACTGCTTTCACAAAGTATATGTGATGAGAGGAAAGGGTTCAGTAGTTTAACTAGACAGGTACCAGATAAACCAAACCAGGGTAGAAGAGATTTATTATTATGAAGTCTACCCTTTTTGTTCTGTATCTAGTCAACCTTCTGTTATTCCACACACTATTCAATAAGCTCATATGCCCATGATGCCCTTGCACTTTAGAAATTTATTCGTTGCCTTTGTTTATGGCACTGAAAAAATGCAATTGGGTCATTTTTCTGGTTAATGATGAATGTATCAGGTGTTTGATTGCATGGGACTACACCTTTTTAAGAGCTTTAAATGAAGGAAGAAGATTTTCTCTAGCTGAGAGGCATTCCATTTGCTTCACAGTGATTCATACAGCTGTAATAAATACACCAGGAGTCTAAAAAGGCTCACAGAAAAAAGGGGAAGTCTTGCCTTTGTATACTCATTTTTCAATTTCAGCAGAGGCTGGGTCATGTAAGAAATTGCAATCTTTCCCTTCTCAGAATGCTCCTGAGCTGAGATTCAGGCTTTCAGATTTCAAACACATGCACACATGCGCACACGATTGGAAACAAAGAGTATGCAGTGACTGAGATGAGCTGCTTACATATTGAGGGGGAGCTGGACCTTCGGTGGTGTTCCCTGATCTCCAATTATTGCACTTGTCCTGGGACCAGCCACCGTGGCTGTTCCAACCGAAGACGAATCCTGAAAATACACAAAGAACATACAAGGATTAAGATGAAGCCCACAGTTTCCTAAAATGGCATGGGGTGAAGGCACAGAGCAAAAAATCACTTTTATCAATTCCCAGACTTTCTAACTTCATGATACTGCATTAAAAAAGACATCTTTTAGCCTTACACATTCCAAAAATGCATTTCTGCCACAAGGCATATTAGGTTATTAACAGCATTTCCATGTACCTGTCAGAAAAATTTAGTTGTACCTTGTGTGCAGATCTTAAAAGTTTTAGAATGCAAGACTACTTGACTGCTTTGTAAAATCAGCTCAACGTGTACATCTCTGCAATAGTACCTTTTTTGGTAAAGGTAACCTTTTCCCCTCAAAAGCTTGGTTTTTAATTTGTACTCTTTTGGTTAATGGTTATGGATCTATGGAGGAGAAGATACTATTCAATTTCCAAAATGCAGTCTCATCTCTGTATACTGTTTTTATCGTCAGGAATATTCTTCTCCTTAAGAAAAAGGTGACAACACAACCCAAAACAGGAGTACCTCTGAATGGAGAAAGTAGGAGTCCACTCCACTTTTACCACAGCAAATAAATCCCCATTCTCATATAGAGAACGGGGCAGATCTTTTCCAGCTATTAATGTTGAAAGGCAATTCTAAATGTAATCATTCATTTTTCAAAGCTTAATGCTCAGCAAAAGTATGTAGGGCAAACTCTTCTGAGTTGTCTCACCAAAGTCCCCATTCATCTATGTCAAAAATGAATCCTGACTGGAAACTTCTCCTGAAGTAATGCGAAGGCCTGTAGCAACAGATCTTTGCTGCGAAGACAGGGCAGAGCTGGGCTGATGGGACTTGTAATGGTTTACCTGAGCAAAAGACTTTTTTAGTAAGTCTAACCAAATGCTGCATGCGCATCCATATGCAGAATGGCTCTACAAAGTCGGATCCAAAGTTTATGCAGAAATTGCAGGTTCAGACAGAGCCCATTACATACAACAAAGATTCTGAGCAGTTCACAGACCTCCAGTGCAACTTTTCTGTTTCCAAATGCTATCTAACGAACAGTAAATATTGATTTATTTTGGGAACAGAAACATAGGGACATTTTTTTGCATGTTAAAATGACACTGAATTAAACCAAGATGCATATTGCTACTTAATTAATGGATTTCAAGGTCACCTCATTCCAAAGAAGCCCACATAATTATTACAGTGTGACGGCTTGATATTGCATTGCTAATCTATATTGCTTTGCTGTATATTAACACTGCTCTGTGATTCCATAGCTTTTGGCAACAAGCAGCAAGCTGTCTCCTCTCTCACCAACATCTACGCTCAGTCATGAAGTTGTAGTGACAAGTACATCTCCTTTTTCTCATTATTTCCCCTCACTTTCTGGCTGCTTGCTCAAACAAGGAAGGTTCCAGGCAGCTCTTAGTCCTACGTGTAAAAGTAAGTGTTCTTTCCAGTTCTGTGACTAAGGCTTTATTAATCCTGCCTGTCACATCAGTGAGATAATATCAACTTACAGAAAAAAAACCCAACCCACCCAAAAATGTAGGGATAGTTGGACAATGATCCCTCATTTGTTATTTTGAGCTGGTTAATGGGGTAAGGGATTGCGGAAGATGCTGGGCAGAGAGACCTGGCAGCTGCCTCACTCAAGAGGTAAGTGAGAAATCAGCTGGTTCAAACGTCTTCATGTTGTGCCACCAGCATACGCCTGCTCTGAGCTAGAGAAACTGCCTCCAAGAAAACAGAAAACAGATCGGTCCCCACCCTCTTCTGGTAGGACAAAACACTTTGTTTTTACCTCATGAAAAAACAGAGCTGAGTGAACAGCCTCAGGGTGCAACCGTAAAGGCAGAAGAGGTCACAGCAGTGTAAGACACGTGCTACCCCTTCCTTAGCTCCTACGATCCTCTCTCTGCACACTTCAGCGAAGGCAGAGTTTGCAGAGGTGCTGCTGTCCCAGCCCGGAGTGCCCACTGCAGGCACCCTGGGCTAAGCCAGCCTGACTGCAGAGAGATGAGCTCAAGTCCGGAGAGCAGCATAGCTGTCTAAGCATCATCTATTTGCCTGTTTGCACTGACAGTGGTGGCTTCTGCATCTTCTATATTACTGGGAGCGTGAGCCAAGTACTTTCTATGCGCTATTACATTTGTGCTAACATACAGTCTTTAAGATTAAGACATCATGTAATTGCCATTCAGTGTTGCTAGATGACAACGTTGCTTTCCTCCCTTGAATAATCCCAAAGAAATCTCCATTGTCCTGTATGTTCTCTATCCACCTGACGTTCAGTTTCTTGCCTAAGGGCCTGTTACTGTAATATTGCTGCATCTGGTGCCAGCCTGGACCCTACAAACTGTTCATTTTTGCCACTTTGTTGTTTCGCCACTTTGCACAGCCTAGTATCATATGCATCCAAACTCTAAATCGGTACTTGCTTCCTGATTGTGCTCCAGTTTTTCTTTAGCTGGTCTCCCCTGCAGGCTTTGACACGATGGTGTACTTGCCAGTCTGCCTATGACCCCACTTTTCATCATCAGGTTTCACTCCACAGGACCCGCTGGCTTTCCACTGCATTGAATTCAGCTCCTCTGTTCACATCTTGGCATTTACTTTCACACAAGTCTTCTGCTCTGCAGTTTCATCCGCCTCTGTGCTCCTTGATGAATTCTCTTGGTGGCTGCCTGATTGCTACTATGCATCTGAATGTTCACTAGCTTTGCATTTAAACTACAGTCCCTGACACAGTTGGTGAAGGCTTTCTAAGCCCCCTCTTTCAAGGTCCTGTTCTCTCTCTTATGTATCGCTAATTAGCTCGTATTATAAGATACAATATTGCTAGATTACTTTGCAAGATAATATTTGCGATAAGATTTTGAAGAGACTGAGTTTTGTGAAAGAATAATCTATTTCTTCATACTTTTGATTACCTTTATTGGAAGTTTACCTTTCCACTTTCCATTCCTACAATTTTATGTGGGTCTCCCCAGCTACTGATAACACTAATAATCCTCCCAAAGAACACAGCAGGCCTTTCTCCATCACAGCTGGTAGCAGGCCTTAGTTTGTTTTCCTTCTTTATTCAGCCCTGGAGCCAGGTTGTACTTTTGCCATTGTGATCTGAGGAACAAAGTACTAAGCATGTCCTCCTTTCCTCTTCATCTGCTCAGGGGAACGAGAATCCGAGATGATGCTCCGATTTTTTTGTTCTCTGCTTTGATACCTTTTGGGAGGTCTGTGTGCCACATCCTCCCTTTCTGATGGCACGTCCCTGCGTGATCTACCTTTCTGTGGCACCAGGCATGCAAATACAGCCACACACAGGCATTACACAGGGAGGGCCTGAACACTGCAGCATTTGCGTCTTAATCCTTCCACCTCTGCTACGCACCGTTGCTAAGCCCTACCTGGGAGGGGACGTCTCTGACAGCCAGGTTTTTAAGAGGCACGTGGGCACCTATTAATAAAAACAGGCACCTTGCAGAGTTTTCTCAGGGACGCATTAAGAAGTACTTCACTGTCTGATTCCCATGGATTTTATTGCAATTTAAGTAATGAGAGTCACTTCTGAAAATGCCACTTGGTGCCCCTCTATATCCTTACGTGCCTCTAATGCCTTTAAACATTTGGCCATTGAGTTTCCAGACGTGATCTGCTGCGTAATCACACTGTAGCACACCTCCTGATTAGGAGGCCATTTACTCTAACGGTGGTGTGCACTTTTCTGAATTAGACACTGCCAACTCTCATCCCATTTACTTAGGCCACTAAACAGCCAAATCCGACTTCTTCATGCTCCCACCCCAATCTGGCATCCTCCAAGTACCACTTACCACTGCTGATGTTTTCAGCTCAACAGAAACAGCTTTTCTCTTCCAAGGGACAATACAGCCCCAGCTGCCAGCTAGCAGGGAAAAGCAGCTGCATGAAGGCACGCTGAAGACCACCTCCGGATACCTCTGCACTAATTCCTGCTTCTTTGTGCCCATTAGTAGCACAGCAATATCACCTATACTGCAGAAGGCTAAACCTTGAGTAAAACTCCCGGACTATACGCATGGGCACAACGATGCTGTGTGACAGGTATCTCACTCCCAGCTCATCCTGTGCCGCTTGTTTTTACCACCAGCCACTCTGTAGTAGTAGGTGATTATGTACCCATGGGCTGGATAATAATATAAAAGGACTTTGTGTCTGTAAACACAACAACCTACTTACAACCACTGAAACATGCCCACCCCCAACTCAAGCTAATGCCTGATAGAAACTCATAACTCATGCCTTGAGTCCTGCTTAAAAATTGACTGTTTCTTTCTCCTAATCTCCATGTTGGCTGTTACAAGACACTTTACGCGAGGGCCAAGAATGAAGAAAGGCTCTGCACAAAGGTGTCTTGGGGCTTGGCTAAACTTGATCTAGTCCCAGTGGCAGCGTGGTCCTCTGGAGCAAAACAGCAGCGGAGCACAGGGTCTCTGTTCTCGGTCTCCACACAGCATTTCCAACACCATTTTTAGATGCTTAAGTAAGTCACAGCACCAGGCACCGTTCAGGTGTCATGCAAAACAGAGAGCCAAAGCTAGCTGACAAAAATGAACTTTGCGGACGACTGTCCAGCCTGAGGGTCAGCATTTCCTGGTGAGAACAGTCCGACTTCCTCAGAAGTCACCGCAATGTGTCTAAGCTCAGATGGATCTCATTCCTCCTCCAACTGATAAGTATTATTTGCAAGAGAACTACAGGAGCATCAAAACAAATTGCACTTTAATGTACACGTAATGATATATTTCTATTACAGTTTATAGTATATACTCCTGGGTAAATAATACACTGCTGAGATGTTGCTGCCTCTTCTGTCAGCTCCGATATATGTATTTAAAAGCAACCAGCCTGGCAAAACATTACTGACAAGGCCACAGAGACCAGGAAATTAAAGGTAATAACCACTCATCTGGGCTGAAACTTCATCTCAAATTCATTCCCTTTCTCTCTTCCCATCCACATCTCTGTGAAAGCATAAGAATTAGTAGTCTGGACTTCCAGCATAAACTATCTTTTTCTCTCCCTTGTAGATTTACTTTAGATTTTCACCAGTACTTTAAGGCCACATTTGTGGTTTAATTTGAAAAGACATGGTGCCTGTAGGGATTAGTGAAGTTCCTTGCAAAAGCATGGGACTCAGTCTTAGAGGGGAGGGGAATAAAAGTCATGAAGACAGTGATTAAACTAGGAACAGAGTACAATGATATTGCAGGTTGCAGCAGCCTTCACAGAAAAATAATTGTTGCTGCTATCAGATGAACGTTCTTACCAGCTAGAAAATCACTAACCAGAAATCTCTATTTTGACTTCAAAGCAAATCCAGCACTGTATCACCACAGGGCACTTATCACATTCATTAATTCACAGGAAAATTTCTTTTAATGTCTTGAATGCATATTTACAGCTTACTTTAAATTTCTCTTTAATATTTCTTTAAAATAAGAGAAAAACACTCAAACATTCAACTCACATAGGTTGACACACCGTCCTCTGGAAATATCACAAAAAATAGGCTAATGGTCTTTAAGATTCCTGTGATTTGTTTCTCTAATTCGCTGACTCCATAAAACAATGACTGTGGCAATCACTCCAGGCCTTAATGTTCCTAGAAATAATGTATTAGCACTTAATGCATGGTAGTGCCACCAAGTATTGATGAAAAGTGTTACACGCAAGATCAAGTAGCCTCATCAAATGCTAATTACCAAAGTGGGAGCTGAAACGGACTTACCAATTCCAGAGTAAGACTTTTTCTTCCATAATGGTATGTGTGTAAAAAACAAACAAATGTGCACGGTAACAGCTGCAGCTGCATAAATAGCTGCATAAATACCCAGTTCCTTCCTGCAAAAATTGGAGCTAAATTTATATGATTTAGCATTTACTGAGGGGTTCTTACAACCTGTAAGTATCTGCGGCTGTGGATGAAGGTGAGGCAGAACATTATGCCAGCCTGTTCTAGCACCACGTTGGCCCTGATTATTTTTTGGCTCATAGTAGGCCAAAAACTCTAGACCCTGTCTTCTGTGAATAGCTCATGGAGCTACGCAGAGGGCTGGAGAAGTCATGTGGACGTATTTTCTGAGCTTCCACATCCACTATCCTGTAATCTAAGGCTGGCTGCAAGTTGGAGAAAAAAAACCCCAAATATTTTTGTCATCTTCTTCCAAATGTTCATCTGACATTACCATCCATAAAAGCTCTGATTATTCTGGTTTGCAGCTTCTCAGTTCCCCCAAATGAGGACTAATTAAGCACCGTGTGGATGATCATCATGAGAATTATATTTTATTCAGCCTTGTTTCTCTCTCAGAATAACCCTTTCAGCACTGAGCACCAGTGTCTATCTCTCCACCATGACATTTTAAATGGTTTTATAGTAAATAGATTCTTGCAATTCTGGGATCAAAGAACATGAAAAATCAAATGCAGAGAGACAGGAAAGCTTAAAGTGAAAGCTTGACCTCTAAAAGATGTTAATTTAATAACACGTTCATAATTATCCTTTTGATAACTTCACAACAAACTCATCGGGATCCTGTGCAATGCCTCCTGTGGAAGTCTCCCTCCAGGGACATAGTAGTGGTAAACAAATAAACAAAACCCCTGAACAAACAAAAAAGGGAAATACACACTGTAGTCATTTCTGCTAAAATGTCATGCATGTACACATAGCGTGTGCCAGATGGACAGGATTTTGTGGTATAGTGTAAATACCAAGAGAGTGCCTTGCTTGCTCTTGAGGCTTCCAAATCAGTAGCTGACTGGCAGGTAGCATAAAGCCTCAGGATTAGCCCTGTTGAAAAATGATTTCAGTGGCACAATGTTTTTTGGCTACTACCCTGAGGAGCATCTGGAAAAAAATATTTTGTTTTTGTTTTACAGGCAACAGGATTTCATGCACAGTTGAATAACCCTTCTAAAGCACAACCTTCTCTTCCTAGATCCTGTAAAAAGTGAGGTTTTGTGGTTCTTGAAAAATCTTTCAAAATGTATTTGTGATGAGGCAAATTATAGGATAAAGAGAAGACACTGTCTCTAAACTGGTAGTTTCTGAAAGGCGATTTTGCTTTGACCTGGATTCTCAGTAGCTTATGTCATCAATCAATAGATTGAGTCAGCTCATGTGTCTCATTTGCAACCGTTTTGACAAATAATGTAATATATCCCAATATGCACAGAGCATATTCACAGACCTATTGGTAGCCAAAAAAAATGCAGCTTACATGCCCGCCCAAAACTCTCTGCTTAAAAAAACTTAACTCCTTCCCGCCTACAAAACCCCCAAAAGAGTTCTTTATAAAGTTATTTAAAATAGAGATGCAATGAATAGGCAATGTTTGGAACCAGTTCTAAATAATTTAGAGGAGAACTGGGAATGTACAAAGACCATGGAGTAGTTTAGGTTAGACTTCAGCAAAGTCTCTTATGCTGTTTTCATGACATATTTTGATCTAAATGACAGAAACACAGATCAGACTAATATTACTTCTCTTTTGCCATTTTGACCGGCGCGGCCTCCTGAGATAGCTGCCCTTGGTTTCAGCTGTCTCACTCTCATTAATGGATGTTCAGTCAGTTGTCATTCACAGCTAGCAGCAGAGCAGGTTGGATAGAATTTGGACTCCAGGCCAAAGCTGAAAAATACCTGAATTTCTCTTCTCTTCTCAGAGCCTGTTGTGCACTTGAAAATTCAAGGTTCATTTTTAGTCTCTGGATATTATGCATAATCTGTATGCTCCTCATGGTCAGCACATTTAGGTTATCAGCCAAGGCTCCACCAGAGTTCTGCTATTACTTTTTCTCAGCTAAAATTCAGCACTTCTAAATAACTGATAAGGAGTCACACTTCCAAATGATTTATATAGCGAGACATTTCAAGGAACATTTTTCATTTCAAATACTGTCACTCTTTGGGACTAGGAGCGTGCAAGACATTGTTCTCAGCTTTTCCTGAACATGTGGCCTCTGGTTAGGAGCCTGTACTAACACTCGCAGATACAAATGGACTTCTTGTGCATGGTGATGAGTTGTTCAAAACACACATAGAAGTCCCTTCTGCGGGGAGGATCCTTTCTTCCTCACTCAGCTGTTATCCTGGTGTGCGCAAAGCCACACTTCATTATTCATGAGATGCATTTTCTGTCAAAAACCAGGGGATTTGGAGCAGTACTGACCTATGACCTTTCCAAATAACAGGGAAGAATAATTCATAAGGGGTGAAAATGGAAGCAAGACAAGCCATCTGAGGCCTAGGCACGATTACTGTCCAGGGGGACCTTCCCGGCTCCCCAGGGAGTCTCAGTTACGAACTGCTCCTCTGCACCCGTAACCTAATTCAGCTTCAGCTCCATCTTAGGCCTGCAGCACTACTTACATCTTCAATAAAAATCCATTTTGCCAGCATGATAGGACATTCGGCATGATGGACAGACACTATTACCTTTTAGATGGAGATCTTACATTTAATGAGCAATACTCAGCATGCAACAAAAAGCATACAAGAAGAAAATTTGGCTGCAAGTGAAATGAAGATCCCAGCATTGCCTCTTTGAAAATAAATGCTTTGTATCCTGGCTATTGTGGTCTTCCAGTCACTATTTTATCCAGCTGAGGTGGCTTGAAGTTGATTCTTCTACCTTTGAGCATCCCTAGGTTTGCAGTCAATGGAGATGTTTTTTAGACCATCAGTCATTTCAAAATGCATCTTGGCTTTTGGGAAACAGCTGAGTTGGTTCTGCTTAGAGAACAATGAACATGTTATGGAAGGCGTGTAGTCTTCAATTACTAAATTAATGATATGCAGAAGTGCTTTCAAAACATGTGATTTCATACCCTGGTCTGCATGTCAGTGCTCAATATGCATAAATCTGTGCCCTCCTGGAGAAGCAGGAGGCTTATAATAGTCTAACAACTCATAAAAACAAAAAACATGTCAGCTCGGCATGAAGTCTGGTTTCAATTCACAAAAATTGACAAAAGCCACAGGAATATAGTACCATGCACGAAATCACTTCTAAGGGGTGGAATATATTCCACATTTACTGAAACATCTAAAATTTGCACCTAAATTTTAAGTTCCTACAGTAAGAAGCCTTCGATGTCTCTGTTTCCTCTCAGGTCAGCAGAGAAAAAGCAGGTGCGCCAGATGTAGGCGCCTCAGGTCTACAAGGAATGGATGCTTGTTTTAAGAAGACTGTTTCGCTGGGCACCAGCCGATTGCCTGAGGTAGGGGACTGGATGCCATTCAAGAACTCCTGCAATTGAATTCTGCTTGTTCAAAGGACAGACTATAGGAAAACTGTGTCAAACTTTTTAAAAAGGTAGAACCCCCCGTGCAAGCTAAATGCCAATCCTGATATGTACCAGCGAAGCTCATACCTACTAAACTGAACAAAATTCCTTTATTTCTTTTTATGAGGAGATCTGTTAAATAAACAATGATAAAGTGCCTGGAAATTTCAAGGACATGATATAAAGACACAATAAACCAAATTTGCATTCTAATGGTGAAAGGAAAGGCATAAATTTGCTAGATAGTCAGCACTGAAACTGTAAATTTGTTGTTTCCCCTGTAAGAAATATGCTTTGGCTGACTTTGCTGCTGCAAACTAGCAGGGACTTGAGATGGTTACAGAGAGAACCACTCAAGGGCTGTGACGATGACTTGCAGGGCAGAGAGGTTCCTCTTCAAGCGAGGAAAGAAAAGGTGAGACATATTCCTGCAGCAGAGCTCACCAGTAAGTTTGGCAGCTACACACACAGCTGTCCTACCAACATGCCCATGCTCTCAGCAACGCCCCTGAACTCTTCCGAAGCAGTAGTAGAGTCAGTTTACAGGTTGTCAGATGTCAAACCCCTAACAAGACATACGGACTTTTGCCTTAAAAATGGCAAACACATTTTAGAACAAAATGATCCAAAGACAAGATTCTCACTGCCCTGAATGCCTTGATGTAAGAACCCAGGGGCCCTTAGTTTATGCTACTTTGGCTGGCGTTCAGCCATGTGAATAAAAGAAAAATGCTGAACTGATTTTCTGTCTAAGGCTGCAGCATCACTAATTGTTTCAGAGCCATGTCAGGTCTTAGCAGATGGCAGAGAAGGAACTGAATTTCTGACATTTTTAATTAAAATGCAACCCCTATTATTATGGGATTAATAGATATATAAATATAGCTGCACAATTTTAATGTACATTTTGTAAGAGGCAAATTCTGGACTCTTTGTAGACCTAACTAAGAAGGCTGAAAGCAGGTGAATTCATGTTGGTAGCTCTTGTGATTTTATTGCTACTCTTAAAACAGCGAGGCATTTTTCTGAAGGCTGCTCCTACAGTAAAGAATATAGTGAGAACGTCAGCTCTACTTTTTTTCCCAACAGAACCACATTCCTAGCAAAGTTTGCAAAGGAAAATGTTTAAATCCCTCAAACCAGAAAGCAATAGTAAGGCCCCCAACAGCAGAGATATGTATTCATACATGCAAATGCCACGCTTGGGGTGACTGGGTCCTTGGGCTGCAATAATGCTTTTTGACAGAGGGAAACCTCTTTTCACTAAGGTTGATCCGAACCACCAAGACTTTTTTTCCCCTTCCTGGATTTTGGCCAAGACAGTTTTGGCCAGCAGTGAAGGAGGCATGTGCTCAGCTGCCTTGTCTGCAAACCGGCTCTGCCCCCTGAGGCAGAAGAACCACTCCACAAACCTGCTCCCAACATGGGCACACTGGAGTGGCTTCATTATACCTCAGCCCTAGCTGTGCATCTGACCATGACACCAATTACATGTCTTCCCATCTGCTGCAAAGGACCCAACCAACCTTCCTTCGGGCTAGATTTTGATAACCGTAACTTGTTACAGAGAACACAGGGCCCTTCTGTCCCCTACCATTTGTGCCCAAATGCCATAATGGTCTGCAAAATGAGTGGGGTTTTGCACACCAGTTGTTCTGTTAAAATGGGGGAGAATAGTCAAGGCACTTTCTGCTTCATGGTCTAATTTTTGTGGTTTACTAGCTTAGAATGAGTCTTCACATGACTCTAGCAAAGGGTGTGCATGGTTTTTCCCTTGACTAGCACAAAACCAGAAAAGCCACAGTTTGTCACATCTCTGTAAAGTCCAAATGTGTCACTCTGAGTGCCAAAAACCTGTGTGTCATTTACTTGACAAGCTTGGGACCCTCACTCATGTCTAGTGCTTGTGCTGCTTCACAGATGTCCCAGTACCTCTTGGTGCACGTGCTGCTTTGTGCAGGGACTGTATCCTCACCTTCACCCTCCTGCTGAAGGCTGAAAGGAGGGGGAAGACCTTACGGCACAGACACCCTGCCTGGAAAAGGCATGTGGAAGAAAATGAGCTAAATTACAACTGGACCAAGCTGCCTCTCCTGCTCCTACATGTGGATGGGCGGCAGAGGGAGGTGAGAAGCTGAGGGAGGAGCAGAGGGTGCTGCTCTGCTGTGGCAGCAACCCCTCGGCACGCCGTTTTGACTAGCCCTGTGGCACACATTGGCATGTACACAGGCACCCTGCCTTCCTCGGTGTCCTTGCAAACCTGTGCTGAAGAGGCCTGGGGGCTCATGTCATGGGTGGCAGTACGGCACAGCCGTCGAGAGTGACTCCGTGGTCTGGGGCACCGCACGAGCCCCACGGGGGAGACCCACCAGCACTGCAAATGGACATAAACAGGCATTCCTGCCCAAGGCAGTCCCTGCAGTTTGCTGCTTGTCCCCCTTCCCATGCTGCCCTCTCTCAGCCATCTACATGCATACCAGTGTGGACAGTGGCTGTAACATGGATTGCTTCCCGCTCTGGGCCACCACAGGGGTGGGAAGTGATCCACATTTGTCCCCGTATGGGGACACGGGTGCAAGGCGTAGGAAGGCATAGCCAGGGAGAGGAAAAGGGCAAGGGTGGTTTTTTTTCATCAGAGAAACGATGGGTGGGAAGACCCTGCCACACTTAGGTTATCTCAGCGCTAGCAAGCAGCACAGACCACGAGGAGCTGGTCTGTAGAGGGAACCCGTGGCTGCTAATCTGCACACCAAGTGTGTAGATGACTGAGCAGAAAAGATTTGGGACTATTATTATTCTCCATTCTCTTCTACGCCTTCAAAATGCAAATTACCACTTGGATTCCCTTATCCACAGAAACAGTGGGCATTTGCAAGGGGTTTCAGTACATCCCTGGTGAGTTTGGCTCCTGTTTCTGCCAGGCCCCCAGAAGCAGCCGCTCGGAAGCTCCTTTTGGGACCTGTGGAGATGTCCAGGAGGCTGCTCCTCTGCCCCCTCCTTTGAGAGGGAGAAGGACCGGGGGCTGCACCCTCAGCACGTCTGATGGTTTAAAACCTCCTTGGGTGTTTCTGAACAGCAGCTACTCGCTGGGTACAACACTTGTCAAAGTACGGCACATTTGCTCATCCTCCAGTGATCTGTAGGGAAATAATTACTCTAAAAATCTTTTTTATCCCCAATGTGTGAATTTCATACTGACATTGCTACCCTGCAGGGTAACAGATACATTCAGGGTAACAGGATCACTCAAAATTATTCCTTTCTACAACAGAAAGTGATGCAACATAAGCTGCATTACTTCAAACAAACTGTAGGGTTACTTGTTTTTTTTTAAATGTGTTGCATTATTGAGAATGAAATTTGGCTTTATCCTCTGGCTCCTCAGGCCTGCCCACTGATTAACGCAAGGGTGGGAATGACAGATGCCAAGTACTGTCACATCGGGACGACAGCACTGTGCAACCGCTTTGTGCAAGGGTCAGCCATTTTGAAAGAGGCGATGCAATGGCGTGCTGTCCACCAAGGGTGCCCCAAACCCACCTCCACTCGCCCTTACCTGGGCCGGGGCGCTGGAGGAGAGGTGGGTCAGGTCCCCGATCCTGGCGGCCGCCCGCGGATCGCTGGAGCTGATGAGGACGGGGGCGCTGATCTCCATGGAGTGCCGGTTGCTGGCAGCCTGGGAGGACTTGTGCGTCATGCTGAGGGCGGTGAAGGAGTGGCGCTTCTTGGCATTCTTCTTGCCCTCCGCCTGCCGCTGGGCTGCCCCAGCCGCCCCGGCGCCGGCCACCCTTGAGCATGGAGCGAGGCCTGCCGCCGGCGCCGGCCACCATGGAGCATGGTGCCAGGCCTGCCGCTGCCGCCGCTGCCACTGCCACTGTCTCCGTCGGCAGCGGCACGTCGCAGCCGGAGGCGGCAGCCGAGCACGTCTTGTCCATCTCGATGAGCTGCTTGGCGGATTCATTCAGCTGTGTGAGGAGGAAAAGGGAAAGATAAAAAAAGATTAAAAAAAGAAAAGAAGGGGGGACATTAACATCCTGTCACAGCTTGCTGATGGCACCTGCTGGACCTGCCTAGGCCTTCCTCCCCAAAGCACCATGACCCTTTCCTGTGGCCTACCCCAGCCCCAGCCACGTCCCCAGCAAGGCGATCACGCTGAGCACCGAAATGTGGTGGCTGCCTCTCCTGGTTTCGGCTGGGGTAGAGTTAATTTCCTTCCTAGGAGCTGGGACAGTGCTGTG
>NW_008795029.1:4166496-4170771 GCF_000699145.1 Aptenodytes forsteri
CAGCCAGGACGCTGACCCAAACTGGCTAAAGGGATATTCCATACCATATGACATCATGCTTAGTATATAAATTGAGGGGAGGTGGCCAGAGGGTGGTGGTGACCGCTGCTCGGGGACTGGCTGGGCATCGGTCGGTGGGTGGTGAGCAATTGCATTGTGCATCACTTATTTTGCATATTCTTTTATCATTATTATTATTATTATTATTATTTTCCTTTTCTGTCCCATTAAACTGTCTTTATCTCAACCCATGAATTTTACTTTTTTTTTCCGATTCTCTCCCCCATCCCACTGTGGCAGGGGGGTGGCAGTGAGCGAAGGGCTGTGTGGTGGTTAGCTGCCTGCCGGGTTAAACCGTAACACCACCCCCTGGGTCGGAGCGGGGTCTGGGGTGCTGTGCATGCCTGCACACCTGCAGGGCTTGCTGCAGGGAGGATCTGCCCTGGCAAAGGGCGTGCTCGGGACAGGTTCCAAAACCAGCCTGGTTTCATCATCTGTCCGCTACCTCTCAGTTGGCCAGGCAGGTCCCCGGGAGGCACACTAGCACATTTTGTTTCCCAAAACCTGCCCCAAGCCAAGTGTTACTGTCCAGCTCCAGGGAGATGCCCAATTTATTTAATTTTCTGAAGCTGGGTGAGTTATTTCCATCCACTTCTTAATGCCAGGAAAAACAAAAGAGGCAGAATAAGCATCCAGGAGAGTTAGGCTAGAACCAGGCACCACAAATCGGTGCACATCAAGCTACGACATTTAAAAAATGATGCTCCTGAAAACAGCAGGGGCAGAGCTGGGGGAAGGAGACAGGAGCCTCTCCATCAATACCTCGCTGTTCCCAGGTTCATCGTAGGTCTATGCTTGACATTTGCCACACAGGGTTTCAATCCAGGGGTACAGCTTCCAAATCCTTCCAATTTTATCTCCCTGCCTCCCACCCAACACAGGTTATCCAAACGCAGACGCAAACTGAAGGCATTTTTTCCAGCTGTATCACTTCAACCGAGGAGGAGCATGATGGCCACTGGAAGACTTGCTCAGGGTCCAACTTGAAAAATTGGTCTCACCAGTCGTCCCGAAGGGTTTAAAAGTTGGCCTACAGCCCATGGAGACAGGGGCTCAGGGGCTACAGCCCCATGAGGACGTTCAGGCCAGTTTTCAGCTCACCGTTCCTCGTTCAGTCCACACTCACAGATAACCTCATGCCTATAAATGCCAAAGGCATGCTGCATGGGACAACCCTGTTGCTGAAGCCTCTTACCTCCTAGCCACCATAACTCATACAGGGAAGCTATGCCTTGCATAGCTGGAGAGTTTTTAGGCGCATAGGGGTGCTACAGTCACTGATGATACATGAAGTGCACTCTGAAGTCAGCAGCACTTTCTGCACAGCACTCATTGCCAATAGATCTTCCCTTGAGGGGTGCTAACAGCTGAGGGAAAATGCCACATTTTGCCAACAGACCTTTGTATTAAACTGGGTTGCACCGCAATATGTTTGCATTTAATGAATAAAAACAACATATGAAAAAGGGAGCTACGGCTAATGCACACGTGCTTTTGCATACACTACTATTCTGAGACCCACATAAACCAGAGGTGCATGTAATACTATTCTGGACCAAACCCAGGCTATTTTTGTTTCTATAACCCTGTGTGAATTATGGCACCATCCAAGAAACTCAGTCAAGGACAAGGTCTTCTCAGGCTCTAAATAAAAAAAAAGAACAGTTGCTGCTCCAAGCCAAGCCAATTTAGAAACCTAATACAAGTGAAAATAAAAGGGGAAAAGAGAGGGATGGGAAAGATAACAATAGAAATGTTGCAGTTAAACAAATGTGTAATTGAGTAGCTTTTATGACTCCCAACCACTGTCACCATGCTGTAAATATAAATAAGAAATAGATATTGCCAGACTTATGCCAGTCCTCCTAAGTTTGAAAGCACTTCTGAGCACTTCCATGACGACTCATTCTGAGTAACAGACAATAAACCCACTAACACCTAGACAGTAAACATCAACTTGCAGGATCCTTCCATTCTGTGACAGCTTCCACCAAGTCAACCAAGAGCCGCCAATTAATGATGCTCCACTACCGTCAGAGCTGCTGGGAGTCCTGCAACCATTCAATTAGCAGGCCATTTTCCCAGCTGCACTCTCTGACTTGAGACCATGCTTACAGCCAGCATAGTGCACTGCACCTGCCAATTTTTGCTGATAACAGCTGATCCCATTTCAGATTCTTCAAGAATGTCCATTATTTCCCACTTCATCATGCTCTAAATTGGTACAACCTAATATTTGCCAGCAGGCTCCAAGTTGCAAGGAAACCAGATGGTTCCCCTCCCTTAAGTAGGTGCTACAGCTCCGCTTACCCAATTGATGGAGATAGTCTAGCTGAATTATTTGAAATATTAAGGAGAAAAGGAGAAAGATGTCAAATATGCATGATTCTTTTCTACAGCAGAGGGTGAGGAAATACTTTGCTAGTCAATAGCAAGCAGGAAAATAATATATTTTAACTCTTTGACATAAGAAAATATAGAGTTAAAAAAAAAAGAATTTAGAGCTTCCTGATTTTACAGCAACGCTCCATATGGACAAAGAAGTGCTCCAGCTCTTAATATCAAAACTCTGATTCCTCTTGTAAGGATTAGATTATAAATCCCACTGGCTGGAACCACACCGAAGCTGTTCTTTTTAAAACAACAAAATCCATTACCTTTTTTCAAAGTAAAACCTAGTTAAAAAGGTCAACAAGAGAGCTAACATCTAAACAGGGAGTGATAAAAAATAGCCCTGTATTGATAGAAACAAAGTCATTCTCAGTATCAGTAGAAGATTAAAGGCAAAAAGAAAACCCCTCCCCAAAACAGTCAAGCTAATGAACTTCTGGGAATGTCAGAGTCTTCCTGAAATACTGGGAAAAAATTATGTTGGTCTGCCAAGATAAAAAATGCTTTATAGCTTTGCCACTTTATTTTTGTCGAGAACTGTTTTTAAACAGCTTTGCCCATGGATGCTGGAAAGTACTTCCCAAATAGGCTATGAATACCAGAGAAAAGGTTCTGCTTACTACTTTGTAAAAGTAAACGGTGCTGCCTCTTCACAAAGAACTCTTAGAAAGCCTTTTTAAAAATAAACATGTTTGCAAATTTCTTATTTTAAACTCTGAGTATGTAAACAAGCATTGCTTTCTGGTGTCTGTTGTCTGATCTTCAGGCAGATCTGCTTCCAGAGAAGAAGCTTAATGGAAAGATCTGACCCACAGTCAGTCTCAGGAATTTGACATTTCTGGAAGGCTGTAGCTCTTATGACAATCACTTAAACCAGAACTCAGCTTTCTCACTCATTTTCGATCCCTCCTCTAGAAAGAACCTATATTTGAAATTCTGGTCCTGTTAATCCCAAATCACAAAATGCCCTTGAGATTGCAGCGGGACTGATTTTACTCCAAATCCATTCTGTAACAACGGGATGTCCTAGAAAACTTGATATATGATTTAGAAGGATAAGGCTTGGATTTGAATGCCAAACCAGTCGAACATGCCCAGCAGCCCTGCAATCCTGGGTCTGGGAATGCAAAACCTTGCGAAGGCAAGCCTTATAATAGCCAAGGGACACTACCACGCAAGAGATGGGATGAAACAGTACAGTAAAACTGTTCACAGGGTCTCAGTGACTATTGACTGTGGGTGCTGTACGCTGAGATAAGGATGCACCAGCCTCAGTTTGTAGAGCTACTGTGCCTGCTTCTCTAGAAGGCATTCCCCAGCTGCGAGGAACCGCACTGGAGGCAGCTCTAGCTTGTCTGGTTTTGAGAGTGAAGGAGGGCGCGTGTGGAATACCTCTGTACACAGAGCCTTGTTCACCTCCAAACAACCTTTTCCCACAAAGGGAGCAGTAATCAAGCTCCGTTCATTAAAAATTTGCTGACCTTGATCAGGGAGCCACGCTGCTCTCCCTGCCACAATGCAAGCTGTCATGACTTTGGCCTCCAGCCAGACAGCCCATGCAGTATGAACTAAGGGAGAGGGTTTTTTTCTTCTTCTGGCTTTTAGATATGACTATTTTAGATATTCTACTTGAGACTTTACCATACGGGTGACAAAGGTACAAACATTAAGCTACCTCACTAAGGACTTCTCCACTGCCAAAATTATTATTTTATTAGTCTCTAGATAAACCTCATTTTTTCTGCAGAATGCATTATGGTGACTTTCTCTCTCTCTCTCTCTATTGCACATGCTTGCACACACTCACCACCCCCCACCCCCCCC